>NC_067495.1:28991003-29058842 GCF_947179515.1 Apodemus sylvaticus
CATTCCTAAAGGTAACCTCCAAGATCTACCTCATTTGGCCATTTCTTCCTCCTAAAGGTCTAGCTATCAAAGTTTTGAAATATAGCAATCAAAAGCCACTTTTTGTTTTTTTTTGTTTTGTTTTATTTTGTTTTAAATTTTATTTGATATATTTTTTATTTACATTTCCAATGGTTTCCCCTTTTCTAGCCCCCCACTCCCCAAAAGTCCCATAAGCCCCCTTCTCTCCCCCTGTCCTCCCACCCACCCCTTCCCACTTCCCAGTTCTGGTTTTGCCAAATACTGCTTCACTAAGTCTTTCCAGAACCAGGGGCCACTCCTCCTTTCTTCTTGTACCTCATTTGATGTGTGGGTTATGTTTTGGGTATTCCAGTTTTCTAGGTTAATATCCACTTATTAGTGAGTGCATACCATGAGTCACCTTTTGAGTCTGGGTTACCTCACTTAGTATGATGTTTTCTAGCTCCATCCATTTGCCTAAGAATTTCATGAATTCATTGTTTCTAATGGCTGAATAGTACTCCATTGTGTAGTTATACCACATTTTTTGCATCCACTCTTCTGTTGAGGGATACCTGGGTTCTTTCCAGCATCTGGCAATTATAAATAGGGCTGCTATGAACATAGTAGAGCATGTATCCTTATTACATGCTGGGGAATCCTCTGGGTATATGCCCAGGAGTGGTATAGCAGGATCTTCTGGAAGTGACGTGCCTAGTTTTCTGAGGAACCGCCAGACTGATTTCCAGAGTGGTTGTACCAATTTGCAACCCCACCAGCAGTGGAGGAGTGTTCCTCTTTCTCCACATCCTCTCCAACACCTGCTGTCTCCTGACTTTTTAATCTTAGCCATTCTGACTGGTGTAAGGTGAAATCTCAGGGTTGTTTTGATTTGCATTTCCCTAATGACTAATGAAGTTGAGCATTTTTTAAGATGCTTCTCCACCATCCGAAGTTCTTCAGGTGAAAATTCTTTGTTTAGCTCTGTACCCCAATTTTAATAGGGTTATTTGGTTTTCTGGAGTCTAACTTCTTGAGTTCTTTGTATATACTGGCTATTAGCCCTCTATCTGATGTAGGGTTGGTGAAGATCTTTTCCCAATTTGTTGGTTCAAAAGCCCCTTTTTGATCACCTAATTAACATGTCTAATTAATATTAAACACCTCATCCTAAAGGGCAAAGGGGTGGAGAGGGTGTTACTTTTTATCCTTTATAAATTGCCATTTGCCTATCTACCATATCTGTCTCCTCTCTATCCAGACTTAATCCTTTGCCCCTGGGACAAATAAATACCCTTTCTCCTTCTTCCATGTTCCATTCCCCTTCTTCCTAGTCCTCTATCTCTCCTGTCTTTGTCTCTTATTCCCTGCCCTCTGGGACAAATAAAATCTTCGTGCTGAGAACTTGGTTTTGGTGGTCCTGAGACAACAACAACAACAACAACAACACACACACACACACACACTTCTTTAGGGTCTGGAGAGACAGTTCAGAAGTTAAGAGTGCTTGCTGCTCTAATAGAAGACTAGAATTCTGTTCCTAAGCCAGGTCCAGGTCAGGCAAGGGCACATGATGAAACTTTGACTCAAAATAAAGGTAATTTAAAATTAAATCTACATGTCCAGTGAGATGGATCTACAGGTAAGGGTGGCTGTACAAACACACATACACACACACACACACACACACACACACAAATTCTCTTTTCATTTAAAAGCCAGAGGACTGATTAGGTGGCTCAGTGGTGCTCTTTCCAAGTACCATAGTTTAATTCCCAACACTCTCAGCAGGGGGCTCACAACTGCCTATAATTCCAGATCTAAGAGATCAATGTGCTCTGATCTCTGGGGGCATCTGCTGCATGCATGTGGTTCATACAAACTTGTGCAGGTACACATATACGCATAAAAATAAATAAGCAAATATTTAAAGCCATCTATACATGTACATATAAATATCTTAATGTTTTGCTGTATACATTAAGCAAGTGAATTGTAAAGTATTTGAATCATATCTCAATAAACTCATTAGGAGTTGTGGATAGTTTCAGCTTATCAAACTGAAGTCCAGGATCTGAATAAAATATAAATGCAGGTCAGTCTGGGGAACTGGACCACAGGGAAATCAGAATTACAATCAGTCCCTGAATTTATTTCCAAAGATCACTGGAACTGTCAAAGGGTAAGACAAGGAGAGGTCATGGCTATTAGAGTCTGGTCTTGGGAACTATGGTCATCAACTCCTTGCCAATTTTGCTTGTTTGACATATAGTTACAGAAAAAAATAATATAAAAAAAAGTAATAAAAAAACAAAGCCAGGCATAGTGGTGTACACCTTTAATCCCATAAGTAAGGAGGCAGAGGCAGGCTGATCTCTTTGAGTTTAAAGCCAGCCTTATCTACATAGTGAGTTCCAGGACAATCATGGATAGTGATTGTCAAAAGTGAGACTCACAGTCTACAAACAAACAAATAAATAAGTAGACCTAGCCTGGCGGTGGTGGCACACACCTTTAATCCCAGCACTTGGGAGGCAGAGGCAGGTAGATTTCTAAGTTCGAGGCCAGCCTGGTCTACAGAATGAGTTCCAGGACAGCCAGGGCTACACAGAGAAACCCTCAGTTAAAAAAAAAAAAGTAGACCTAAAATTAAAATCAGTCAGCATCAACAATTGCCAAACTAAGAACAGGCTTGTTCATTTATAACCCCAACAATTGCCCCAGTTCTGAAACTTTTTTTTTAAGATTTATTTGTTTTCTATTTGTATGTGTGCCTGCCTTTCTATATGCCACATACCTGCCTGGTACCTGTGGAGGCCAGAAGAGGGTGTTAAAATCTCCTAAGACTGAAATTACAGGCAGTCATGAACTACCATGTGTGTGCTAAGAATTGAACCTGGGTCCTCTGTGAGAGCAGCCAGTGCTCTTA
Source organism: Apodemus sylvaticus (assembly GCF_947179515.1). Taxonomy (NCBI): domain Eukaryota; kingdom Metazoa; phylum Chordata; class Mammalia; order Rodentia; family Muridae; genus Apodemus; species Apodemus sylvaticus. The sequence continues at coordinate 28,993,933 of NC_067495.1, forward strand.
ACTACTAAGCCATCTCTCCAGCCCCTCTGGTATTAATTTGAAGCAAAATTTGACCATGTTTCCATTTTGTCCTCCAATACTGTAATATGACTTTTTAAAAAGAAGTTCTTTAAAAACCTATACCCACAGTCACATAATAATACCATTAACACAATTTAAAAATGAAACCAGGCAGTGGTGATGCATGCCTTTAATCCCAGCACATGAGAGACAGAGGCAAGATGATCTCTGTGAGTTTGAGGCCAGCCTCATCTACAGAGTCAGTTCCAGAATAGCCAGGGCTACACAGAAAAACCTTTTCTCGAAAAAAAAAAAAAAAACAGAACAGAACAGTTTTTGATTGGGCTATTGCTCAGTAGTAAAGCTATTCCCCTCCATGCTCAAAGACCCAGGCTCAATCCCCTGTCAAGAATTTTTGTTGGGTTGATTTTGTTTATCAGGACATGGTCTCTCTACATGGGGATGGCTATCTTGGAACTTGCTATGTAGAAGAGGATGGCTTCAACCTCATAGAGACCCACCTGCCTTTGCCTCCTGAGTAGTGGGATTAAAGGCCTGCACCACTATGATAAGCTAAGAATTGTTTTTTTAAAAAGAATGCTGTGTCCATCCACAGATGAACAGATAAACAAAAGGGGGCGCTATATATATACACAATGTACTATGTATATACACAATGTAATACTATCAGGCCTTAAAAAGAAGGAAAATTACAATATGCATAACAAGGATGACCTTTGGGGATATTATACTCAATAAAGAAGCTAATCACGAGTTGCCTAATGATGGCACATACCTTTAATCCCAGCTTTCAGGTGACAGAGGCATGTAGATGTCTCTGAGTTTAATGGCGGTTAGCCTGGTCTACAAGGTGGGTTCTAGAACAGCCAGGGCTACATGGAAAAAGTCTTGTAAAAAGAAAGAGGAGGAGGAAGCAGTCACAAAAAGACAGATACTGTGTAATTACACCAATTCCTCTTCCTCCAAGGTCTGGCGTTTGACCCTAGCAACTCATTCTTGCTAGGCAAAAGATCTACTTCTCTCTCTCTCTCTCTCTCTCTCTCTCTCTCTCTCTCTCTCTCTCTCAGATCTACTACTCTCATATTGACAGCACTCTAGCCCTGAACATGAGTATCTACAGTACTACAGTAAGCAGGCCCATAGAGATGTTTGCTAGCTTAGTTGCAGAGAATGGAAGTAGTGTATGAATCTCAGCTTGCAAAATGAAAAGTTCTAGCAACTGGTTGCAAAGTCATGTGAATGTGCTTAATACTACTAAATTACTGACTTTTTAAATGGGTGATGACAAATTTTGAATTTTGACCACAATTTAAATATAATTTCACAATTCCTTGATCTCATCAGCTTCCTGAGGTCCAAATTGCCATCTATATGTGTCATCATTTTTAAATGTGTTTGCTGAATTAGTGTCCAAATAAAATGCACAGTTGTGGACTGTGGGTGTGTAGCTCTGTTGGTAGAGTATAGATGTAGCATAGAGAAGGCAGTGAGTTTGATTCCCAGAACCAGATAAGAAAGGCTTGGTGAGCCGGGCGGTGGTTGTGCACACCTGTAATCCCAGCACTCAGGAGGCAGAGGCAGGTGCATTTCTGAGTTTGAGGCCAGCCTGGTCTACAGAGTGAGTTCCAGGACAGCCAGGGCTACACAGAGAAACCCTGTCTCGAAAAAACCAAATCCAAAAAACCAAAAAAGAAAAGAAAGAAAGAGAGAGAAAGAGAGAGAGAGAGAGAGAGAGAGAGAGAGAGAGAGAGAAAGTGAGAGAGAGAAAGGCTTGGTGAGTGCAGCAGAAAATTCAAGACAAGGCCAGCCTGCATTACTTGAATCCCTATATTTAAAAGAAAAAAAAACCTCACTGTGTAACCCTAGCTGTACTATGTAGATGAGGCCTGCCTCTGCTACTCAAGTGCTGGGATTGAAAGTGTGTGCCACCATGCCAGGCTTTGAGACCCTGTCTTTAAAAGAAGAAAGAAAGCATAAGTATTCAAGCGTTTTCTGTTTTTAATCTGTATTACATTTGATTTAGTGTATGGGGTTGGGGAAGAACACAATACACACTGATTACAGACAAGAGAACAAGTTACAGGAGTGGATTATTTTCTTCTTCTGTGTGGATCCCGGGGCTATGCAAGGTGTCAGGCACCTTTGCCTATGAGCCATGCAACCTACCAGGGTTTTATATTCTAAGTGCCAATCATTTGGTGTTTTGGGAAAGGCTCTCATGTTGCTCTGGCTAGTGTTGAACTCAAGATCCTCCTGCCTGAGCTTCCTGAGTACTGAGAGTACAAGTGTGTATCACCCGTTGAGCTAAGTCTCTTTTATATGTGTATGTGTATGCGCATGATTTGCTGTGCTGGGCATGTGTTTTGCCAGTCTACCACTGAGCTTAAGTCCCAGTTCTCTAAGCTATTGTGTGAAATACTTTATATTTATTGTCTAAGTAGTCACAGAGCCTATGTGGAGATCTGAGAACCTGCAAGGGTCAGTTCTCTCTATCACATAGGTATCAGGAATCAAACTCAGGCTTCCAAGCTTGGTGGCAAGTACCTTTACCTGCTGACCCATCTCACCTACCCACTGTAAGCCATTTTTTAATCTATAAGAACTCCACCCCAACTTCTTCCTTGCAATTTGTTTCCTTTCTTTTTCCTTTGGGTTTTTTGTTTTGTTTTTTAATGTTCTGCTTTTGACACAAGAGCTTATGTAGCCCAGGTTGGCCTAAATCACTATGCACTACTCCTAGCTTTGGGTTACTTAAACTCAGGAGGAGGCTTGAGTCCTCCTTTTCCAAGGGTGGGGGGTGTAACCCGGTCCAGCTATAACTGAAAAAGGAGGCTATCATTTCGAGGCAATCACAAAGTAAGATTAGGTAGGATGAGCCCCCAAAGATGCTAACCACACACCTATAAATCTGGGGAAAACAGAAAAGGGGGTAGAGATGCGTCAGAGCTCCACAGGGAAAGCCCTTTTGGCCCTTAGCCTCTTTTCCACAAGCTCCAGCGTGGGTAAGAGGGCGGGAGTCGACGCGGAGGGGGCGGAGCCTGAGCCGGACGTGACGTATGCGCGGCCAGCTGAGGCGCAGTCATAGAGGGTGGGCCAACGCCTGGCATCTGAGGGCTCCCCCCGGTTCCGGTCTGTCTCTTTCGAAGACCAGCGGAGTCGGGTCTCCAAACAGTTGACGGTGCCAGGGCTCTTGGGCGAGGGGACCGCGGCGGCTGCAGCGGTGACCCCGCGGGCGGGCGGGATGTTCCGAGGGTTGAGCAATTGGCTGGGCTTGAAGCAGCCCGAGGGGGCGGCGGCAGGAGGAGAGAGTCCCAGAGGGGACGAGCTGTCCGCGGGAGCCGCGCCTCCTGAAGAGAGCCCGGAGCGGCCCCGGGAGCCCACCGAGGAGGAGCAGCAGCCCACGGAGGACCCACAGTTCCTCCACCAGGCCAAAGGCCTTGGCAGTGAGTTCTCTCCGGGACCCGAGGGTGGCCTGGGAGGGGACGCGGGGATGTTGATGTACGAGGAGGGGGACGGTCTTCTCTGACTTGGGATGGTTGGCTAAGGCGCGTTGAACAATGCCAAAGTTCACCAAGCAGTCACTTCGTCTCCTCGATGTGCCCAAGAACTTGTCGCTTTCTTGCAAAGTTTGTATACTTGGGAAGCCGTAAAGTGATCAGTGTGCCGCTGTCTTCGGGTTTTGACAAGGAAATAATTCGGTTTGTTCAACTTGAAAACTTTAATCTGGATCTACACCTCTGTCTCCCAGCTAGAATTGGTTTAGAAAATGCCTTCTGTCCCAAGAAAGGACTGAAAGGTATTGTCTAAAGTAACTTGGTTAAGTTACTCAAGGCAAAGTCATGATGTCTTTTTTGATTTTTTATTTTTGAAACAGGGTCTCATTTAGCCCTAGATTGTTTCGACCTTGCCTTACCGTTGAGGATGACGTTGATCCTCTGCTTCCCAGTTGCTTCGTGATCAGTGTTTCTTCTTTTCCCCTTTCAGCAGGACCTTTTCTCCTTACAGTGGGAAAGATGCCAATTGTCTGCTATATTCAAGTTCCAGTGCTAGATCTTTGATGAATAAATTCCTAGCTTCATCTATTCACAGTCCCCAAGGAGTGGGGAGAACAAACCCAGCATTTTACTGATAGTGAGCAGTACAAGTAGATTTTGAGCCAAAAATCTACCTGATTTCAAAGCTCAAACTCTTTCCACTTCTATGGTCTAGTTGAACAACAAATGGTAGTTCTTAAGAATGTAAATACCTGCTGTATTAATTCTCCAGAGACTTTGGCAGGCTTAAATAGTCAAAGAATATGATTTTGGGGGAGGTGGGCCCTAAGCAGAAGTAAACATAAGAGAATTGCAACAAACATGTATAATAAATTTGGGAGTTTTTTTGTTGTTTTTGAGACGAACTGTTACATTGCCAAGGCTGGTCTTAAACCCAACCCTCCTTCTTCTCTATCCTGTTGGGATTACAAGAGCTCACCACCACACAGCCAAGAAATTTTGAAAGTTTTAAGGGCTTATCAAGTAGATTGAGGGTGCCAAAGAGCAGAACAGACTTCAGTAGGAAGAGTAGGAAGGGTCCTAATGTTCAAAAAGTTTGACTGTAAGGTAGAAGCATACGGAAAATAACCACACTATCAAATTTTAACAATACATTATCTCAGCCAAGACTTCCAAAGACTGGACAAAGGAAATAAAACTTAGTGTAATACCATGAAATCACTAGAAAAGTGAATAACTATTTTCAGCTTAGAAAATTGGGAAAGAGTGAATTTGGCATATTTAAGGAATGTGAAGTGTTTACTGGAGCAGAGGTTGTAGCATAGTTGGGATAGATTAACATTCGATAAAAGTCAAGTATGGTGACCCAGGCCTGTAACCCTAGTATTTGGGGGTCTTAGGAAGATGAGCAGTTCAAGACCATGAGACATTGTCTCAAAAAACAAAAAAAGCTGGCCAGGTGTTGGTGCCTCATGCCGGTAATCCCAGCACTTGGGAGGTAGAGGCTGGCAAATCAGGTCTACAGAGTTAGTTCCAGGACAATCAGGGCTACACAAAGAATCTTCCCGCCCCCCTCTCACACACCACCAAAGCAAGGCCTAGGCCAGCAATCCTAACTATTTAGGAAGCTGAGGCAGGAGGCTCACTGGATCTAGACCTGCCTGGAGTGTGAGTTCAAGGCCAGCCTTGACAACCTAGACCTTCCCTGTAAAAACAAGGATCTGGTGCTATATTTTTTTTTTTTTAAGATTTATTTATTATCATATGTGAGTACACTGTAGCTATCTTCAGACACACCAGAGGAGGGTGTCAGATCTCATTTCAGATGGTTGTGAGCCACCATGTGGTTGCTGGGATTTGAACTCAGGACCTTCGGAAGAGCAGTCAGTGCTCTTAACCGCTGAGCCATCTCTCCAGCCCAAGTGCTATATTTTTAAAACTGAAGAACTTCGGGCCACACATGCTAGGCCTCTGAGTAGTATCTCCTAGCAGAAACTCTTGAGGTAGTGGATTTTGTTTATTTTTTTTTCCTTTTTTGGATTTTTTTTTTTGATTTGTTTTTTTTAAGACAGGGTTTCTCTGTGTAGCCCTGGCTGTCCTGGAACTCACTCTTGTAGACCAGGCTGGCCTCGAACTCAGAAATCCACCTCCCTCTGCCTCCCAAGTGCTGGGATTAAAGGTGTGCACCACCACCACCCGGCCATGTTTAAGATTTCTAAGATTCTAAAACTAAATGAAGTATCTTTGAAAATTTAAGCTACCTCTGTATAAGAAAGTTAATTTGCTTAAGGGTTTTCTGTTACATGACTTTTTTCTTCCTATTCTAGCCTCATGTCTTAAATGTCATTTTTCTCTCTGCTTTAATAAATTTATTAATGTGAGGAAGGGTGTGTGCCATGGTGCAAGTTGGGGTCCAACTTTTAGGAGTTGGTTCTCTCTTTGGGAGTCATTGTCTTGGTGACAAGTCTCTTTACCCACTAAGCCATCTAGCCCCCTCCTTTTTTTTTTTTTTTTTTTTTTTTTTTGCAGGGACTGACAGAATCTCAATATGTATCCCTGCCTGGCCTAGGGATAGCTATGTAGAGATCAAGCTAAACTTGAATTTACAGGGATCCATCTGTCTCCCAAGGGCATGTATCGACATACCCTGCCAGTTTGCCAGTTCCCCCCCCTCCCCCCCCCCCCCCCCCCCCCCGTCTCTCTCCCTTGCTCTCACTCTGTCTGTCTGTGTGTCTGTCTGTCTCTCTGTATCTTCTGAGATAGTTTCTCTGCATGACCCTGGCTGTCCCAAAACTCGCTCTATAGATCAGGCTGGCCTTAAACTCACCACCCGGCTCTGCCTCCAAAGTGCTAGGATTAAAGACATTGTGCCACCACACCCAGCTCCAGTTTGCCAGTTTTCAAATGTTTTCCTTAGATTAAAATACAGGGTGTGGGCTAAATAGATGGTTCAGTGGTTAAGAGCTATGCAACTATGAGGACCTGAGATTGGAACCCAGTAAAAATGATTTAACATACACAGGACTATATGGGCAAATATTCATAGGCTTCATGTACAATTATCACAAAAAGGACCTGAGCATGTATAGATTTTGGTATCCAAGAGGGTCCTTGAGCATATCTCCTTGCAGATACCACTGTAAAGATGTTATAACCATTGTACTTGGATGAAGCGCAGACTCTTTTTTTTTTCTTTACAGATTATTTGTATAACTTTGCAAGTGCTGCAACGAAGAAGATAACTGACTCTGTTACAGAAACAGCTCAGACAATCAAGAAATCTGTAGAAGAAGGAAAAATAGATGATATCCTTGATAAGGTACATTGAGATAACTTGTAAAAGAAATATATAAAAGTTGTAAGTGGCTACTGTGATCATCTCTTTAACTCAAGTAAAATATAATGTGCTGATCGAAATTTTTAGAATACCTTTTGATTCTTGGACAGTTTCACACATGTACACAATGTTTAGTGACTGTAATTCTTACCTAATAGTAAACTTTCAAAATAATTTGACTTTTCATGTGTTTTTTTAACAGACTATTATAGGAGATTTTCAAAAAGAACAGAAAAAATTTGTTGAGGAGCAGCATACAAAAAAGTCAGGTAGGTTTGTCCTACTTTCTCAGCCAAGATTGTGTGTGTGTGTGTGTGTGTGTGTGTGTGTGTGTGTTGCTGTGTATCAACCCCAGGTCCTTGCACATGCTAGGCACTCTAGACAAGCTTCCCTACCAAGTTGTATTGAGCGTCTGCTATGTGCTAGACCTATACTAAGACTGCACTAAGACTATACTAAGATAGATATAATATAAATATAAAAATATATAATATTGGTCTGGAGAGATGGCTCAGCGGCTAAGAGCACTGACTGCTCTTCCAGAGGTCCTAAGTTCAATTCCCAGCACCACATGGTGGCTCACAACCACCCTGTAATAGAATTTGATGCCCTCTTCTGACAGCTGCAGTGTACTCATATACATAAAATAAATAAATCCTTTTAAAAATATATATATATAATATTTGGGTGGATCCCAGAGGTGGAACATGTGCATAGTGTATTCAAGGCCATGGGTTAGATCCTCAACACCAAAAATTGTATACATATAGCCAGGTATAATGGTTCACACCTGTTATCCCAGCATCTGGGAAACTAAAGAAAAATTGCTGTGAGTTTGAGGCTATAATCCCAGCCTGAGCTACATAGTAAATCCAGGCCAGCTTAGGGTACAAAATGAAAAAAAACTTTTTAAATTAAAAATTAGTCAGATATGACAATGCATGCCTTTGATCCCAGCACTTGGGAAACAGGAAGGTAGATCTCTGAGAGTTCAAGGCCCACCTGGTCTACAGAGTTCCAGAACAGCCAAGTTTATGTAGAGAGGCCCTGTCCCAAAAACAATCAAAGACATGCAGAGAGAGAGAGAGAGAGACAGAGACAGTGAGGGGGGAGGGAGAAGCAAACAGAGAGAGAGAGAGAGAGAGAGAGAGAGAGAGAGAGAGAATGAATGAGAATATTAGAATTCAGTCTTTTATTGAACATGTTAGAGAAGAAGGACAATCAAAAACCAAAGCCAGGCTAGGCTTGGTGATGCACACCTGTGATCCCAGTACTCAAGAAGCTAAGGCAAAAGGATTACCAACAGTTTTTTTTTTTTAATAAATCTTTTTTGTTTGTTTGTTTGTTTTTTGGATTTGGTTTTGTCTAGACAGGGTTTCTCTGTGTAGCCCTGGCTGTCCTGGAACTCACGCTGTAGACCAGGCTGGCCTTGTACTCAGAAATCCACCTGCCTCTGCCTCCCAGAGTGCTGGGACTAAAGGTGTGCACCACCACCCTTACCAACAGTTTTTAAGACCAGCCCTGTTTAGATTAGCGAGGCCTAGTGTATAAACCAAACAAAAGAATTAAAAATTCAGCCAGGCAGTAGTGGCACAAGCCTTTAATGAACTTCTAGCTTCTAGCTGTTCATTGACAATTTGTTTCCAGCCCTATCATTCATTGCATGCAATCTGTCTTTTGCTTTGATTTCACTCCTCAGTAGATTCTAGATAACTTTTCTTATCCACCCCCCCACACACACACACACATTTTTATTACCTTTATTTTCTTTTGGCCTGTGTATGGCAGGGGACAACCTCCAGGAGTGAATTCTATCCTTATATCATATGGGTCCCAATGACTGAATTCATGACATCAGGTTGGCAGCAAGTGCTTTTAACAGCTAATCTATCTCAATAGCCTTTCTAGTTATTTTATTGTTAATTATGTATAGGTATGATAGGGCTTGTCCCTTGGAGCCACCTGACATTGGATGCTAGCTAGGAACCTACCTGGGGTCCTTTGCAAGAGTAGTATGGCACCTGAGGATGTCAGAATGTATCAGATTCCTCTGGAACTGTAGTTACAGGAGTTGTGAGCCACTAAATGTGTGCTGAGAATCAAACCTGGGTCTTCCCAGAAGAGTAGCAAATGCTTTTAACCACTGAACCATCATCTTCTAACCCTTGTCATGGAGTTAAACCACTAAACCATCTCTGCAGCTTTCTTTTTACTTTGAGGTGGGGTTGTACTATGTGTTTTTGGATGGCCTGGAACTCATTGTATAGTCCAGGATGGCCTTGATTTTTCAGAAATCTACACAGAGAACTCCCTGCCTCTGCCTCCCAAGTGCTGGGATTAAAGTGAATCATCATGCCCAGCATTTTTTAAACAGCATTTCCCTCTGTAGCTCAGGCTGTCTAGAACTTAAAGCAATTATTTGTCTCAGCTTCCCAAGGATCAAGGATTACAGGCATGCACCACTATGCCCAGAGACATATAATACATTAATCTAACAATTACTTTTGCTAGTTGACCCAGTGATGTCCTTTATAATATTTTGACCCAGAATTTAGTTAAGTTCAAAAACTAGTTGAGGATATGATACTATATTCTGTCATTTCTCTTAGCCTTCTTTAATCTGTAATGGTCCAACCTTTCTATGGTGTTTTGAATATGCTTGGCCCAGGGAGTGGCACTAAAGGAGGTTGTGTCACTATGGGGGTAGGCTTTGAGACCCTTTTTCTCTTAGGATTTTACTGCTGTGAACAGACACCATAACCAAGGCAACTCTTTTTTTTTAATTATTTATTTTGTGTATATGAGTCCACTGTATCTCTGTCTTCAGACTCACCAGAAAAGGGAATCGGATCCCATTACAGATGGTTGTGAGCCACCATGTGGTTGCTGGGAATTGAACTCGGACCTCGAAGAGCAGTCAGTGCTCTTACCCGCTGAGTAAGAGCCATCTCTCTAGCCCAACCAAGGCAACTCTTATAAAAACAACATTTAATTGGGGCTGGCTTACAGGTTCTGAGGTTCCATTTTCATCAAGGTGGAAACATGACAGTGTCCAGGCAGAGGTGGTGCAGGAGGAGCTGAGAGTTCTACATCTTCATCTGAAGGCTGCTAGTAGAAGACTGGCTTCCAGGCAGCTAGGGTGAGGGTCTTAAGCCCACACCCACAGTGACATCCCTACTCTAACAAGGCCGCACCTCCTACTAGGGTCACTCCCTAGGCCAAGCATATATAAAGCATCACACTCCTCATAGCTGCCAGGAAACAGTCTGCTCCTGGCTTCCTTAGGTAAAGATGTAGAGCTTTCAGCTCCTCCAGCAGCAGGCCTGCCTGGCTCCTGCCATGCTTCTGCCATGATGATACTGGACTGAACTTCACAACCCGTAGGCCAGCCCCAATTAAATGTTGTCCTTTATAAGAGTTGCCTTTGTCATTGTGTCACTTCACAGCAATGGAAGCCCTAACTAAAACATTTTGTCTTTTTTTTTTTTTTTTTTTTTTTTGAGACAGGGTCTTGGCAGTGCTGGTTGACCTCATATTTGCTATGTAGCTGAGGTTGTCCTTGAATTCATGGTCTACCTAACTCCACCTCCAAGTACTGAGGGTGGACTGCTCTCCCCTTAACATTTTTTGTATTCTTGAGCTTTTTCTGATATTTTCTCATGATTAGAATAAATTTATATATTCTTGGTGTTTTGTCCTTCTCAAAATAACATGTCCGGGGATCCTCAGTGTTTTTCTCCCCTACTGTTTGTGTATGTATACACACACACACACACACACACACACACACACACACACGTGCCACTTTGTACATGTGGAGGTCAAAGGATTCGTCCACCACGTGGGTCCCAGGAATCATATTCAGGCCTTCAGTCTTGCTGGTAAACACTTTTACCCACTGAGCTCAGTGATACCAATTTTGAGTATCTGATTAAATTGCTGTCAGATTTCTGTACTGTCATTCAAGTAGACTATTGACCAAATGCATACATGCCTAAAGTTTACATGTCTGGGCATTACACTAAATTAACCATATTAGGATCTTACTAGTAAATTACAATGTTAAGTGGTCTTGTAATAACCTTCCCTGTTTTTTTGAAATGCAGATCATGGTAAAACTATTGTAACTGTAATAGTGCCTACAGAAGCCAGAAGAGTGCATTGGATCCCCTGGAACTGGAATTAATACAGGCAGTTATGAGTTGCCATATGGGTGCTGGGATCTGAACCCAAGTTCTCTGTAAGAGCAGCAAGTGCTTGTAACCACTGAGCTATTTTTCTAGTCCTTATAACCATTTTTTTCTTCTGTATAGAAGCAGCTGTGCCTCCATGGGTTGAGAGTCATGATGAAGAGACAATTCAACAGCAGATTTTGGCTTTATCAGCTGTAAGTACCCTGTAAATACCCCCATGTAAGCAATACTTTTCTCCCATCATGGTACATCTCATGGTACATCTCTGTTCATAGGACTTTATCTTTAGCTGATTTTTTTTTTGTTTTTGTTTTTTTGTTTTTTTGTTTTCCAAGTTTAGTACATGTGCTGCCAAAGCGAGCTTTTTTTTGGTTTTCTAAGACAGGGTTTCTCTGTGTAGCTCCAGCTGTCCTGGAACTTACTCTGTAGACCAGGCTGGCCTGGAACTCAGAAATCCGCCTGACCCTGCCTCCCACCTGCTGGGATTAAAGTCATGCGCCACCACCGCCCAGCTTGAATTTTTCTTATATACACTTTTTATGTTCTTGTTTGGGTTTGAGTATTTTGGGTGGGGGGGGGGGGCGCATTTCACTATATAGCCCAGGCTGGCTATAACTATCTGTTTGAGCTACCCTAGTACTGAGGTTACAAATGTGTACCACCATGCCTTTTACACTTTGGTTGGTTGGTTGGTTGGTTTGGTTTGAGACAGGGTCTCAGTACATAGCTCTGGCTATTCTAGAATTTACTATGTAGACCAGGCTATCCTCAAACTCACAGAGCTCTGCCTCCCAAGTGCTGGCTGGAATTAAAGGCATGTCCCATTACATCTCACATTTCTTTTTTAGATGAGTCCTTGAGCACCAAGCTATATCCCTAGCCTTTGTTGTTGTTGACTCAGTGAGTTTCACTAGGATTGGGAACAGGATCATGAATGAGAGTTATTTACAGCAACTTGGACAACTTACCACTATCTATACCACTGAAGAAAAAAAATGTTTAGATCTTTAGGCAAGGGTGGGGTCATTTGACAATCGCTCACTGATAACTTTCAGTTACCCCCTGTTTTCTTTTTTCATTATGATAAAGTATAGCCTATTATACCAAATCATTGTTTTAGCCTTAAAAAGATAGAGGCTCATACGTGTAATCTTTGTCCTCTTGAGACTGATGAAGGAAGATTGGCAGTAGCTTGAGGTTAGGCTGATCTATATGGTGAGACTGTTTCAAAAAAAGAAGAGATTCTTTTATATGATTTAATAATCTTTGAGATATGATAACATGAAGTTTTAAGGCAGTATTTTAGCTCTTGTGGATGGAATTATTATATTCCATATTTTCTGTTTGCCTCCATATGTTTGTTGGTAATTGACATTGAGGGGGTAATTGACACTAAGGAGGCTGAGAGTCCGATTTATGCTTACCTCTCTGTGGTCTCGGTCTCTCTCTCTCTCTCTCTCTCTCTCTCTCTCTCTCTCTCTCTCTCTCTCTCTCTCTCTCTCTCTCTTTGGTGTTTACCAGGCTGGCCTGGAACTCAGAAATCCACCTGCCTCTGCCTCCCAGAGTGCTGGGATTACAGGCATGCGCCACCACCGCCCAGCTCTCTGTGTTCTCAGACAGCAAATGCCAACTTAATCAAAGCTCAGTGCATGGCACATGACTTCAGGAATCCATATTTGCTTTATGATCAGTAATTTTCACTCATTTATTTTTAATCTATATGGATATTATATGCATACATATATGTCTATATACCATATATGTGCCTGATGGATGCACTTGCAGGCCAAAAGAAGGTGTAGGATCCCCTGGAATGGAAGTTGCAGATAATTATGACCTGCTTCATGGGTACCAGGTCCTCTGGAAGAGTAGCCAGTGTTCTTAATTGCTGAGACAAATGTCCAGAATGTCCCTTTTTGGTTTGGTTTTGAGACAAGGTCTTAACAACAGAGCTGTAGCTGCCTCAGAACTTAGCCACTTGACCCTGCCTCTCAAGTGCTGGGATTAAAGGCATGTTTCTGGTTTTAACCTAGTTTTTCTTTTTTAAAAGAAATTTTTACATTTACTTATTTTGTGTGTGTTTGCATGTACCCACACAATACAGCAATATGAAGATCACAGTATAACATGCAAGGACTTAATTCTCTCCTAACATGTGAGTCACAGGAATCTCTGAGCTATCTCATTGGACATTCTTCTTTAACCTATCTTCCAACCCTTTTGGGCGCCAGGGAATGAACTCAGGGCCTTGTGGATTGTATAGCTTATGCATGTGCCCTGTTATTATCACTGAACTGTACCAACAGCACTCTCACCTCTATTTCTTTTCCTAGTAAAAATTCCTGAGTCTTCCTTGACTTCCACCTCTTTTCCAGGAAAGCCTGGGCAATGGTCATTTAAATAATTGTACTTATGGAGCAGAAACTCCACTTCTAGGAATTTCTTCTAAAGATATTTTATAGGCCAACAAGATGGCTCAGTGGGTAAAGAAAATTCTTGACTCACAAGCCTAGTGACCTATCATAAATCCCTTGGACCCTCATAAAAGGTGTGAGTGAAAACCAAATCCACAGAGTTGTCCTCTCACTTCTATATACAAACTGTGGCACAGGGGTGTGTGCCTCTACCTCCCCCACCCCCTACCCCGCTGCCAACACACACAGTAGTGATAATAAATACAATTTTTTAAGTTTAAAGTTCACTTTACAAAGGAATACAAACTCTCCTTTTTTGAAAAATAAGGTCTTATTCTGGAACTCAATATGTAGCCCAGGCTGGTCTCAAACTCTAGGCAATCCTCCAGCATTAGCCTCCCAAATGCCGGTATGACAGATGTATGCCACTATACCATGCTTTTAGAATTCTTTCAACAAGTTAGAAACTATTTAAATGACTTTGGAAACAGGTCTGGTTTAGTAAGTTATGGTAAGTTAGTGCTCATTTAATTTAGCCATTAGAACTGGAAAGTTGTTCATGACCTTGAATGAAAAAAAGAAAGTCAGCTTTCATGCTTGCCATCCCCGCAGTCAGGAGGAGCAAGAGTTTACGGTTCTCCTCCTATGGAGAATTGATGCTGGCCTTTGCTATGGGAGAGACTGTTCTGACTGGAGAGTTGCTCAGTGGTTCGGAACACTGGATTCTCTTTCAGAGGATCCACTTTGATTCCTATCACCCACATGGCGACTCACAGCAATCAGTAACTTCTAGTCTCAGGATCTGACACCCTGTTTTGATCCACCTCTGCAGTTACTAGCCACACATCTTGTGCATGGACATAGATGTTGGCAAAACACCCATAACACATAAAAACTTACAAAAAAGAAAGAAAATATTTTTTAAAAGTGAATTGTCAGCCGGGCAGTGGTGGCGCACGCCTGTAATCCCAGCACTCTGGGAGGCAGAGGCAGGCGGATTTCTGAGTTCGAGGCCAGCCTGGTCTACAGAGTGAGTTCCAGGACAGCCAGGGCTATACAGAGAAACCCTGTCTGGGGGGGGGGAGAAAAAAAAGTGAATTGTCTTGGACTGAAGAGATGGCTCAGCAGTTAAGAGCACTGACAGCTCTTCCATAGGTCCTGAGTTCAGTTCCCACAACCACATGGTGGCTCACAACCATCTGTAATGGGATCCGATTCCCTCTTCTGGTATCTGTCTGAAGACAGCTACAGTGTATTCATATAAAAAATTACTCATTTTTAACAAGTGAATTGCCTTATGTATCAAACAAGATACTTTTAAAAAAAAAGTGGTAGCTATCACAATGTATGGACTGCCTACCTTCCTATGTATAGTAAATCTTACCTTCTGGATTCTCTAAAGGCATAGGACTGACAGAGTAGGGCTGGAGAGATGGCTCAGCAGTTAAGAGCACTGACTGCTCTGACTGAGGTCCTGAGTTCAATTCCCAGTAACCACCTGGTGGCTCTCAACCATCTGTAATAGGATCTGATGACCTCTTCTAGTGTGTCTGAAGACAGCTACATTTGAAGACAAATACATTTAAAAAAAAGAACTGACAGTAAATATGCATATTAAAAGTAGATGTATTAGATTGGCTTTCAGGATGTGGTTCAGATAGTCCAACAACTGTCTCACAGTGTTGAAAATCTGGTAGTTGTCTACTCCACAAGGCTGGATGTCTCTGCAATCCTCTGCAATCCCTGAAGATTCTTGGATAGCTTCTGGTCACAGTCTCCATGCAAATCCTAAAGAAGTTGTATTTAATACCAGCTCCACACCGGGCAGTGGTGGTACATGCCTTTAATCCCAGCACTCTGGGAGGCAGAGGCAGGCGGATTTCTGAGTTTGAGGCCAGCCTGGTCTACAGAGTGAGTTCCAGGACAGCCAGGGCTATACAGAGAAACCCTGTCTCTGGAAAAAAAAAAAAGCAAGGTTTCCCTTGTGTCCTTACATGTGGGCTCCCAGTGTTAGGGTGGGTCTTTCTGCTTCAAATAATCTGATTAATAAAATTGCTTACAGGAGTGCCTATCAGCTTAGTTGATTCCAGATGTAGTAGTGTTTGCAACCAAGATTAGTCATCACTAGCAGAGACACCGGATATTAGAGGTAGGGACCAGGAAAGTTTTACTCATAAGTTGTCTAACTAGTAGGATTCTGTGTTGGGTTGTCTTGTTTTACTTTGTTGAGGCTGGCCGTGGACTCATTCTGTAGCAGAGGCTGCTGGCCCTAAATTTCTAATCCTCCTTCCAAGCAAGTACAGGGATTACAGCCATCAATGCTATACCCAGCTCTTGATTCTGAGACTCTCAATTCCATGCTTTTCTTCAATGGTTTGTGGGGCGTTCATGGTGGTGATGATGGGTTTTTTTTTTGTTGTTGTTGTTACTGCTTTTTTTTAAGCTTTTAATTTTGATTTTATGTGTACGGGTGTTTTGTCTGCATGTATGTTCATGCACCACTTGGAATGCAGTGCCTGATGAAGCCTGAAGAAGGGGTTGGATCACCTAGAACTGGAGTTACACACATTGTGAATTGCTGTGTGGGTGATTTTAGTGGAACGTGGGTTCTCTGGAAGGAAGAGCAGCCTGTGCTCCTTAACCACTGAGCCATCGCTTCAGCCCCATAGCCTCCCTTTCACTCCAAAGACCCTAGAGATTAAGCTCAGGTCATCAGGCATGGTGACAAACACCTTTACCCAGCCATGCAGTGGTGGCGCACACCTTGAATCCCAGCACTCTGGGAGGCAGAGGCAGGTGGATTTCTGAGTTCGAGGTCAGCCTGGTCTACAGAGTGAGTTCCAGGACAGCCAGGGCTATACAGAGAAACCCTGTCTCGGGAAAAAAACAAACAAAAAAAAAAAGAAAAAGAAAAAAGAAAACACCAAAAAAATAAAAAGGATGGATTGTTCTCCTATCTCATTTAAGTGGGCCAGTCAGTGGACTTTGTTACTAAAAACTCTGTTAAAATTCAGTGATTGATCCATGATACTTTGTGACCCATTAATTGCATTTTATGACACCACCCTTGCTGGGTTTTGCCTCCATTTCTCATCACAGGACAAGAGGAATTTCCTTCGTGACCCACCAGCGGGTGTGCAATTTAACTTTGACTTTGATCAGATGTACCCTGTTGCCCTGGTCATGCTCCAAGAGGATGAGCTCCTAAGCAAGATGAGATTCGCCCTCGTTCCTAAACTGTAAGCACCATGTTCTCCAAAGAACACTTCTCACTCCTGCAGTGATTTCTGTTTCACTGTAGTACAGTGATTTCACTTTCCTTAGGGCTCCAGTTATATGCTTAATGTTAGGGAAGAGTCACTGAATGAAGGCCAGAACCCTCCCTACACTATCTGTCCATCCAAACAGGCCCTGCAGCCCTTCAGAGGCCCTGCGAGCTTGGCTGCATGCCCAGAATGGAAAGAGAGGGCAGACTTGGCAGGAAAGGCTGGATGAGAAGGAGATGTGCTCTTTTGCCCAGTTAAACCCAGTTAAACAGTAGAACATGTTTCCTTGAGAAAGGACAAATAGACTGAAATAAAATCAGGTCTGTAAAGGCTTGCCTTTTCCTTCAACTCCCGTGGTTTGTATTCATGCTCTGCAGCAGCTGTGTTCTTTTTTTGTAACCAAGGAAAGGCCTGTCCCTAAGATTCCAGTTGCCCTTTAAGCTCCAAAGCAAGCAATATTCTGTGATGCTTTGTCATTGGCCTGCCAGCAGAGGGCAGCCTTCCCCGCTGCAGCATCCCTGGGGCTTTGTTTCCCTCTGACTCTCCTGTAGGGTTTTTGTTTTGTTTGCAGTACTGGACATTGAATTTAAGACCTGGTTCACACCAAGCAATTGTTTTAACACTGAAATACAACCCTGGACCTCTTTTTGACGTTTTATTTTAACACAGCCTTACTAGATTGCCTAGCTGGGCTTTAAAGTCATGGTGTATCCTCATCAGGCCTTGAATTTTTAGTCCTGCTCAGGCTCCTACATGAGTGGGTTTACAGGCCTAAGATATCAGGCTTAGTTAGGGGGAAGAGGAAGAAGATGATGATTGTCATTGCTATTATTTTGTTCATATTTTTGAAGCCAGCTTTTGAAACAGTGCTTGGCTCAAGACTATAGTACTTGGGAGGCAGAGGCAAGAGGGTTGTAAGAGGCCAGCGTAGCTCATAAGTGGGAAACCCTGATACTAAACAAAGCCAAAGACAGACCATGGTGACTCGAATTTGTCATCCCAGGATTTAGGAAGTTGAGACAGGAGAATCACTGTGAGTTTGAGGACAGCCTGGCCTATACAGTGCGACCCTATCTAGAAAAAAATTTTAAAACAATTAAATCTGGTATTCTTTATTTTGTGAGTGTCCCCTTCTTAATCCTTGTTTCATAGTTGTGAAATCTTACCATTCCCCCAGGGTACAATTTATAGTTCTCTCAGATATCTTCTTTCTGTAAACTTTTCTCAGAAATTGGTTGGAGCTCTGCCTTCTGGGTTGTGGGCTCTGCTCCCTTGCCTTCTACAGTAACGGCATTGTAATGAGGGTACTTGAGTACCTTATGTTGAGATGGCCTTTTACAGCTGGGGAGACTTAACTAGGTATAAGTAGGTAGCTTCCCGCTAGAGGATTCTTTACCCTCCTTGCCAGTTGCAGGCAACACCACAAGGGCCTGCCTGGCCTGCCACCAATTCATGTGTAGGCTGTGCCCCACAGCTTCAGTGTGGCATCACAGCCCCAGCCTCAACTGCACCAGGTGAGCATGCATCCCACATAGGAAACTGTTAGGCTGGATCTCATATGAAGGGCAGAAGGTGGGAGAAAATAGTCATCTCCCCACTCCTCGTGGGCACTTGTAGCCTCTATTTCAGGGCCTGTCCAAACTCCTGCCCAGAGAGCAGACCTGCTTCTTGTAGGCCACTCACCCCATGAGTAGCACAACTCTATAGAGTACATTTTTGTTTGCCTGTTGACTTTTCAATTTCCATTGTCCTGCCTTCTCCTATCCTTGTCTCTGTAGGATTGTCTGTGCACTTCCTCTTTTGTGATTTCTTGGTGTTTTCAGAGGGATCATACATTAGCTCATGTTCATTATGCAATGCTTATCTGACCACATAGGGATTTTGACAAGAATTTCTTAGTCCTTGGGACCTCAGCTCAGGTCTATTTATTGTCTTTATGAGAATACTTCTTTAGCAAAGTTATTCTAGCCTCAGGAAGCCAGTTATATAGAACCTTTTCTTTGTATTTTCCTCTAAAGTGACATTCTTCTCTCTATAACTATCAGTATACTGGTGGTAAATTCATTTTTATTATTGTTTGGCAAATGATTGTGGAGACAGATTGGCCTCAAGCGCTATATGTAGTTGAAGATGACCATAAAGTTCTGATCCTCCTACCTTTACCTCCCAAGAGCTTGGTTTACAGGCACATAACCACTAGAGACAGACAGTCTTACTCAGTTGCCCTGGATTGCCTGAGACTCACTATGTTATTGACCAGTCTAGCAGCCTTAATTTTTTTAGGGATCTTCCTGCTTCTGCATCCCATGTGCTAGCTGCTGAGATTGGAGACATGAGTCATGACAACAGCCTTTAGACTGTGGCTAACATAGCTATTTATAATTAAGGATATAAAGAAATGTGCTATCTATTCCTCTACTGCATATGCTTACAAAACCCTAAGGATTGACTTTTTTTATATATTGTTTCAAATGATGCAGGGATAAATAAACACTGGGGAGATGACTCAGTGGTTAAGAGCACTGGCTGCTCTTCCAGGGAATCCAGGTTTGTTTCCCAGTGCCTTACATAGTGACCCACAACCATCTGTAACTCTAATTTCCAGGGAATCTGATGCTCTCTTCTGGCATCTGGGCACAGGCATATACATGCCTGTAGAGACATTAGTACAACCCAATGTACTAATAACATACATACATAGATGTAGGCAAATACGCATACACATAAAATGATTTTGCAAAAATCTAACTTGAACTGGTGAGATGATTCAGTGGGTTAAGGCACTTACTGCCAGGATTGAGGGACCTGAGTTAAGCCCTTGGGGTTGCACAGTGGAAGAAAACCATGAGATTTAGGAGAACTAAAATTGGGCCTATTTACCTTACCCAGGGTCTTAAGCCATGTCAGAGCCAGGTAAAAGTAAAGTTGCAGCTAAGTGTTTAAGAACCTGAGACAAGATTGCTGTCAGATGCCCCAGTATAGGGGAATCGAGAGCAGGGAGGTGGGAGTGGGTGAGTGGGTGGAGGGAGGGAGGAAGGAACACCGTCATAGAAGCGGAGGGGGGGGGAGGGGGGATAACATTTGAAATGTAAATAAAGAAAAGATCCAATAAAAAGTTATATATAAAACAAGAAGATTGCTATCAATTTGAGGCCAGTTGGGGCCTCATAGTAAGTTCCAGACAGAGCTTGTGTTACAGTCTAAATGAACCTCTGTCTTGAAGGGAAAATTATTAATAATTTTAAATTAAAAGTGAAGAAGTGGGCTGCCTGTGTATCATCAAGGCCACTTTTAATTCTGAGCTCTGTGAAATCATCCCACATGAACTAACCTTGGGTTGTACTAATGTCTCTGTAGTGACTCATAGGCTCGGTTTGCTCTTTTGAAGAACAAAACATTTGGGATGCTTGCTTTGCCAGATTCCCTCCCTCTTGTCCTTCATTCTCTCCCACAACTTCAGTGTGTCCATCAAATTAGGCCACATGTGACCATCAGATCACATTACATTATTATAATCTAGTTTCCATGCCCTGTTTTAATGTTTTATTTGTTCTCGTAATGTTTTTAGCAAAAATCTAGTTAACTTCACAAAGAATCCAGTTGATGTAACAGATTGCATTTAGTTCTTCTGTCTCATCAATCTGCTTTGCACCTTGTGTGGGGCACACTGCCAGCTGTCCCTGCAGAGTTTACACTTTGTTCACTTGAAGGTGTTGTCTGGAAGGCTTCTTGACTATAAAAGTACAGTTTTTCTCTTTGAAGGTAATTAGTGGCAGGCATGATGGCAAGGACCGAATAGCAAATTCAAGACTAGCCTGGGCTACATTTTGAGACCATGTTTCAAATGACAATAATGGTGGTAGTGGTGGTGGTGGTGGTGGTGGTGGTGGTGGTGGTGGTGGTGGTGGTGGTGGTAATAATAACAATTAGAGATGGACACAGGTATATACATCTGATCCCAGTACTTGGGAGGAAGATTACTGTGGGTTATATTGTAAGTTCAAAGCCAGCTTTGGATACATATCAAAACTCTGTTTTAATAAACAAGCAAAGGCTGGAAAGATGACTCAGAGGTTAAGAGCACTTGGTGATTTGCAAAGGATTCAGATTTGGTTTCTAACACCAATGTTGTGTGGCTCACAACCACCTGCAGCTCCAGCTCCAAAGGATCTGATGCCTTCTCTGTTCTCTGCAAGTACTACAAGTACATGATAAGTTTAAAAGGCTAGGGTTAGTGGTAAATGCACCTAGTTCTAGCACTTAAGAGACCGAGACATGAGAGGACTTCATAGCCAGCCTGGGCTGGTAATAGATAAAGGTGAGCTATAGAGTAAGACTATCTCAAAGAGAGTTGGAGAGAGAGAAAAGAAAGAAAAGAGATAATTAGTATTTTGTGAGTAGAGACCTTGATGATGATGATGATGATGATGATGATGATGATTGTGTGTGTGTGTGTGTTTTTGTCTGTGTGTCTGTGCGTGCGTGTGCGTGTGTGTGTTTTGAAACAATGTCTCAGGTATCCTGCCTGGAACTGGCTGTGTATTCAAGGATAACCTTTGACTTCTGATCCTCCTGAATGCTGTGTTTTACAGCTATGTGCCCCACCATGCCTAGTGATCAAACCTAGGTAGGACTTTGTACATATTAGGCAAGTGTTCTACCAATTGAGTTATATCTCAGCATTAAAGACTTAATAAAATCATAGTATCTGGGGAGTCAGAGGGACAACTTGTGTGAGTCAATTCTCTTTCCACCATATGGAGCTCAGGGATCAAACTCAGTTCATTAGTCTTATCAGCAAGTGTGTTTACCCACTGAACTATTTCACTGGCCCCTTAGGGACTTTGAAATTTTATTCTGCTAATCACATTTCCATATATTCTTGTATTTATATCCATATAGTCTCATGCATTTGATGCAGTAAGTTGTTATCTGTTGTTTTGATGTTCAAATCATCACTTTGACAGGTAGGGGCTCAGTGAAAGACATCTTTAGCTTTTGGTGGTCGCTCTGTTTGAGACAGGGCCATACTGGATGGCCCAAAACTTACTATGTAGATTAGGCTAACCTCAAATTTAGAAATCTACTTGCCTCTGCTTCCTGGGATTAAATGCATGTGCCACCATACCAAGCTCCAAGCTCATTTTATTTTTACCTTTCTCTAACCCTGTGATCTACCATTTATGCAGAAAGTGGGAAATAAGATTTATTCTTCCTTATTAGCATATATTAGTTAACGATAATAATGGGTTTCAGAAAATGACATGTAGAAAGCAAGAACTGAGCAGCATTGGGGTGACACTTCTCACCAACAGAAGATGCAGCTAGGGAGTGTGCACATGTTCATCTGTGTCTCTGTGGAATGAAAACTGTCCACAGGGATACCTTTTCCAGTAAGGATCACTATCTTGTTGTTCTGCCATGCTTGTAGTTCCCTGCTCTGGCTGTGATAAAGCCTAGTTCTGTGACCTTTAAAGTTTTTATTTTTCAATTCCCTCCATGTAACTAAGTTCTCATTTCTGACTCCTCTCCCTCCCCCTCTTAGACACCACTCTTTTTCTCCTTGGTTCTTATTGTCCTTCTAGGCCACCTATTGTGTGTATTCACCATACCCCACTTGGGCACCAATGCCTCATGCCAGGCAAGTCCAATATTCAGCCAGATTTGAAGACCACCGTGTGTTCTCAGGTTGAATAGATAGAACCTCAGTCTTTTATCCACCATCTCCCAGATGGTCATAGGTGTAATTCGGTAGTAGAATGCTTGCCTAGTTTGCACAAAGCCCTGGGTTCTTTCCCCAGATTTTCTCCATACCCAAAGACTTTATAACCATCTCTCATTTTATTCTACTAGTTGCTAGTTATTTTAACAAGCTGCCAGCTGATTTATTTACTCAGGAATTGCATCAAGCCATGTATGGTAGCAAACACCAGTAATCCCTGCACTTGGGTGAGGCAGGAGGATCAGTTGTTCAAGGCCAACCTTAGCTACATAGTGATTTAGAGGCCAGTCTGTGATAAATGGGACTTAGTCTTTAAAAACAAGCAAGGGCTAGGGAGATGGCTCATCAATGAAAACACTTTCCTGCAAGCATGAGGACTAGACCTCAAATGCTTAGAGCCCATGTAGATTCCATGTGGGTGTAATAAGAAAGAGTATAAAAAGGGATCCTGGAAAGGAGCCTTGGGAAGACTCTAAAGGGGATGCTGGAGCCAGCTGGGCAGCCAGACTAGCAATATCTAGACTGGCTGTATCAGTGAGCTCAGGGCTTGACTGTGAGATCCTACCTCAATACATAATAAAGTGGAAGAGCAGTTGAGGATTGTTCCCAATATTCAACATTGCGCCTCCACCTACACATGTACACATGTGCTCACACATTCAGACATGCATGCACAACAAACACATAAAAAGTAGAGAACAAAAATAACACCCACAAGAGTTTCTTCCCACTGCCTAAAAGCATATACTCCTTCAGAAAATAGCAAAGGACTCTGTGTCCTGCCTCTGTTTCCAGTCCCCCTGGTTAGTTATACTGCCACACAAGAATGCTTTATTTGCTTCTGCCAAGGATCGTATGTGAGTGTGTGTGTGTGTGTGTGTGTGTGTGTACACACTAAGAAATAGGAGGCCATATGCTTATCATATGTGTTCATGCCACACCTGGCAAAAGAAGAAAGCAGACTCCTGAAAGTTGTGCTTTGGACTTTGCATGCATGCACATGCACATACAATAAATAATGAAATTTTTAAGAAAGGACTTGAAAGATGGCTCAGCAGTCAAGAGCACTGGCTGCTCTCCTAGAGGACCCAGATTCAATTCCAAGCAACCACATGGTGGCTCACAGCAATCCACAGTTCCACTTCCAAGGGATCCAATGCCCTATTTTGGCTTCCAAGGTCCTTGCACACATGCGGTGCACAGGTATGCATGTGGGCACAACATCCATACACATAGAATAAAATGAGAAATAAAATAACAAGAAGTATTGAAATGTCATAAGCATTATATAACCCATCTTTTGCTGCTGTGGAAAATATAGTTTGGTTTATCCTGTTATTTAGCTTTCAGTTGTAAAGTAAATGATCATTTCCTTTGGCCCTCACAAGGTCTGGAAAACACTCAAGGAGTGTGGCTTGTAGGATGCTGGCTTGCTGGGCATACATGTGAAAGCCTGAGTACCACCCCTGGAGCCAAATAAGTAGATGATCTATTCTAGTCTCTGCTGTGCTAACGTGTGTACCCTTGACCCTCTCATTCTCACATGTGTCACTGCCTGTCAAAGTGTGAAGGAGGAAGTATTCTGGAGGAACTACTTCTACCGAATCTCCCTGATTAAGCAGTCAGCCCAGCTCACTGCACTAGCTGCCCAGCAGCGCGCCTCTGGAAAGGAGGAAAAAAGCAGCAGCAGAGACAATGATTTGCCTCTGACAGGTACATTCTGGGGAGAAGAAATCATTCTGGAAGAAAAGAATTGATGTAAAAATATTCTTGACTTAGAGATGCTAATGAGCTTGTCATCTTGTATGTATCAAAAAGGCTGGCATCTATACAGAAAAATTATTTTCTTTCCAAAGGAAATTTTCTTTTTTGGTGACCTTTCTGACCCAGCTTACATATGTCTTTCCCAGATATTCTTTTTGTTTGCTATCTCATTATTGGTTCTTGGGATTTTGTTTTTTGTTTTTTGTTGTTGGTTTTAGTTGTAGTAGTAGTTGTAGTTGTAGTAGTAGTAGTACTACTCCAGATTGGCTTTAAGCTCCTGATCCTCCTGCCTTTACATCTCAAGTGCTAGGGTTATAGACATGCACTACCATTTGCAGATGTTTCTCAGACTTTTATTTATTATGATTTCCTTGGGGTTTGTGGTTGTAGAGTCTAGTAGTTCTTATTCTAGTCCAGTTATAAGTACCCAGCTCTGAGCTAAGCTATTAACAATTAACACCTGGCACTTTCCTCCTGTGATATAACCCTGCTGCTAGGGAACAAGTTTTATATATATAACTATTTGATAATACTAATTGACAAGGGAGATGACTCAGTTAAGAGCACTTCCAGAGGACCCAAGTTCAATTCCCAACAGCCACATGAATGGCTTGCAGTTCCTTGTACTTCCACTTGCAAGGGATCTGACACCCTCTTCTGACGTCTATGGGTACTCAGGCATATAAACAAAAGTAAAGCTGGCCATGGTTTCACACACCATCAATCACAGCACCCTGGAGGCAGAGGCAGTCAGATCTGGGTGAGTTAGAGGCCACCTTGGTCTTCATATAGAATTCCAGGCCAGCCTGGAATATATACTAAGACCAGGTCTCAAAAAAAAAAATTAATCAATTAATTAATTAATATAATATATATTGTGTATTTATTTTGTGGCAATGAGACTGGGTCCAGAGCCTTACAAATACTAGGCAAGAACTCTACTGAGCTATATCCCCAGCCCTTCATTTTTCATGAATGTCTGCTATATGTATAGATATGTTCTAATTACAACTAGAACCATCTGACAAGTAGGGCAATTTAATTTGTGAAATTTTAGGTAAGTATGTACAGACCACTAGCAAAAGCTCTGAAACTACACTTAAGATCAAGATGCATATAAGTATCATGAAGGCCAGAGAACGTTCATTCTTTATCATATCCTTAAATTATGGTTGATTTTTGGTGTTAAAGGATAGCTTTTTGAGACAGGGCCTCACTGTGAATATGCAGCTAGTCATGAAGTCCTAAGCCACTATCCTAGATACTATTCCTTGCTTTCTCAAATTAATGATAATGGGAAATGCTGGACTGGGAATATAGCTCAATGATAGAGCACTTGCCTAGCATATGTGCAGATAATAATATATCCAATTCCAAGCACTGCCAAAACAGAAAAGAAAGGCTTTTTTCCCAAAGACTGCCTGTTTAACAAAATGGACTTAAAGTATACAGTTAAGAATGAATGTTGTTGCTCTTACAGAGGACTCAAGTTCAGTCCCCAAAAACCCACAATAGGCAAATCACGATTGCTTGTAACTCCAGCACCAGGGGATTCAACACCCTCTTTTGCCCTCTGAGGACACCACATAAAGGTACACATACAAAAAACAATTAATTTTTTATAAGCTAACCAGCAGAATGCTGAGCTGAGGCACTTTGTTTTCCTTTGTGCTTTCTAACCAAGTTGATAACAGGGAAGCTTAATAAAAAGCCTTATTCTTAGTACCCTAAAAGGAAGAACAGAATCAATTTTGCTAACCCTGAAGTCCAAAGATGATGGAAATTGCATATAAGGGACATTGAATGTGGTTACAGTTTTAAAAACATTCCTGCCAGGCATGGTGGTGCACAGAATTAATCTTAGCACTCAGGAGATAGAGAGGCATGTGGATCTCTGTGAGTTCCAGGGTAGTCAGGGTACATACTCAGATCCTGTATCTAAATAGAAAAGGTAAATTTTAAAGACATTCACCAAAGTAGGAGGTTGATATAGTTGTGTCTGGCTGTGCTTGTCATATCTTCAGGAGAGCTAAAAAAATACCATAAAAGCTCATTTCTGAAAATGACTAAATATATGTGGATATTTTAGCTGTTCTTATAATATGTATTTAGAAGTAAGTCAAGCAATTATTGTCTCTTTTATTCTTACTTCATAGAGGCAGTACGGCCCAAAACACCACCTGTCGTAATCAAATCTCAGCTTAAAAATCAAGAGGTAATACAGTTTTACATTATACATAGTAGATGATGTCTGAAAATGAAGTTACTGGGTTATACCATTTAAAGCTTCTTAAGAGTGTCGGTCTTATGTCTGCAAAATAAAGAGTCCAGTACTTGATTGAATAATAGCTGAGAGCTGAGGTGATTTCTTGGCATAAATAATTCTAGATGTGCACATCAGAAATCAGAGAAAATGGTTTGAGTGATCTAAACAGTGAGGGAGAATAATAGCCTCAGGTGGTAACTCAGTCTGTTACCAAGCAACTGCCAGTTAGAAGGTTGAAGAGCAGTGAGCATTGTCTCACAGCTAGCAGAGAAGAACAAAAAATGAGAATGTGTTAAATTGTGAGACAACTATTAACCATAATTCTAGTACATAGGTGTCACTTTAGAAGCCATTCCAAAAGCTATTTGATTTCATTTCAGGATGAAGAGGAAATCTCTACTAGCCCAGGAGTTTCTGAGTTTGTCAGTGACGCCTTCGATGCCTGTAACTTAAATCAGGAGGATTTAAGAAAGGAAATGGAACAACTTGTGCTTGATAAGAAGCAAGAGGAAGCAACTGCACTAGAAGGTAACACACACACACACACACACACGGGGGGGGGGGGGGGGGGGGTAACTTTGTTCTTTTTAGCTTCAATTTCAAAGTTGGTTGAATAAAAATCTCATTTTAAAACCAGTGGAGCTAGAGACGAAAAGATCAGAAATTTAAGGCCAATCTTGGCCACATAAGACCCTGTCTCAGAAAAATAAGAAAGCCAATCAACAAACTCTGCATGGTAGTGTACACTCCTCTAATCCCAGGGCGAAGCAAAAAAACTGACATGGATTTGAAGCCATCCTGAGTTACATAGCGAGTTTCAGGCCAGCTGGAACTGCATAGCAATTCCAGAGCTGCATAGCAATATCCTGGCTTCAAAAAATAAACAAAAAACTAAAAATGAATTTTAGCTTTAGTGTTTAAACAGTGGTGGGGATTGAACCCATGACTTTGCAGGTTCGTTACACCTCACTCACATCCCCAGTCCCAGCTTTGTGTTGTTTGAGACAGGTTGTCTGTCATGTAG
Source organism: Apodemus sylvaticus (assembly GCF_947179515.1). NCBI lineage: Eukaryota > Metazoa > Chordata > Mammalia > Rodentia > Muridae > Apodemus > Apodemus sylvaticus. Next base: position 29,021,434 of record NC_067495.1, read on the forward strand.
CCCAGATTTGTTTCAATCTCACTGTTTAGTCTGCTAGCCTTGACCTCCTGAATCTCTGCCTCCTGCATTCTAAGATTACAGGCATCCCACCTTCATGCCTAACCTTCCTTTTTAAATAGCAATGTTTTGTTTTGTTTTCTTACTCTTGAATTTAAGGTACTGGGTTCTATATCAGGCATGTGATAAAGCTGGGTACAGTGACCACAACTGTAGTAGAACATGGTGGTAGAAGCAGGAGGATTGGAAGTTCAGGGTTATCCACCAGTAGTGAGTTGGAGGCCAGCCTGGCATACATGAAACCCCGTCTCAAAGACAAGGGCTAGAGAGAAGGCTCAGCAGACAGCTGTGCTCACTGCCACTTGATGACCTGGGTTGGATTCCTAATACCCACAAGGTAGGAAGAAAAGAGCAAATCCTGGAAATTATCCTCTGATCTTCACTACCTATGTCTGCTACTACTACAGAAATGGCTAGGCCTTTTGTTAGCTATTACAAATTGAGTGAATTGTACTTCAGTGAGCACCTTTTTTTGTCTCTCCTTGTGTTTCCTATAGAAGATTCTACTGATTGGGAAAAGGAGCTACAACAGGAGCTTCAGGAATATGAAGTGGTAGCAGAATCTGAGAAGCGAGATGAAAACTGGGATAAAGAAATTGAAAAGATGCTTCAGGAGAATTAATTGTCTCCACAAACCAGTCTTAACATTGTGCTGACATTAAATTCTGATGATTTCTGAGTCAGAAGGCACTAAAGTGTGTCACTTTATGCAATTTGAAATTAATTCTTTTTCTAGCTAAAACTTGCCTCTTAAATGAACAGCCATTGTAATAATCAGAAACAGGATATCGTATGTAACCTTTCATATAACTAAAATTAGCAACTTATAGACAGCAGAACTATGCCACAGAAACACAGGTAAATACTAGAATTTGTTTTCTATAAGGTTGGCAACATAATTTATTCTTCAGTTATGATTTTCTATATATGCCTTTTTGCTGATACATGGTTAAAGTACTTAATAACTTACTATTGGAATGACCAAATTATACCAAAGAACTCAAAAGAAAGCACTTTCAAAATATTTTCTTGCCAGATATTTTCTAAAATTCTGTCTGAAAGACAAAAGCTGAGGTACTTATGTTCACTTGAATGACATAAATATCACCCAGTTTGACATTCTGAAACACTTTCTGTGCAGGGATAGGGGTGTGATAGAAACTTGTTGTTCACAATGCCCTGGGTTCCATCTCCACTATCTCAGCTAAAACTGCAAGCTAGATTTGTTTAAAGAGAGTTTTACTTCTCCCTAGAGCCTTCTCATTTTGCTTTGTTAAGTATACCACAAATTCAACATTGTGCTTTTTGTAGGAACTAAGGCCTTCAGTCCTTTTTGTATTAACTGTCAAGAAGCCTGTTTACCTTAAGGTTTGTTCTGGTAATAGTCACTATGTATAAATGTCTTAAATAATTGGCATTTATAGAATGGTCTTCCTTGATCTAGAACTTACTAATTAATATTTCTTGTATTCTGCTATGCCATCAGGCAATCTGTTCATATATAATGTGATCATTTTAAAAGAGGGAGGTGATTTAATGTTAGAAAACTACCATTCACCTTTCATATTTTCACAGCACCTTTATTTCATAAGGGGAAATAAAATCAAGACATTTCTTTATAAAAGAATTGTACATATTTATATTCTTGTACTTATAAAAACTAGTCTCTGGGTCCTCTGGCATATGTGATCAGCGAGAGAACTAGGTGTGGATGTAAACATTACTTTCATGTTCATTGTTTGAGATATGCACTGGTAAGATGAACCAGACTGCCTTGCTCCCCCATCACTTCACAGCAGTGTACATGAATATTCTCTGAGACCATTAACCCAATGTGAAAGTATTCCCACTTACAACATCAGAAACCACCCCACTAAAGCAAAACGTGCTCGTTTGGGTTAGGTTTGGAGACAGGGTCTCCTGAAGTCCTAGCTGGCCTCATGGCCTCAAACTTAATCCTCCTATCTCTGCTTCTGCCTTGAGTGATATTTTGTTGATTTGATAAAGAAAAATGAATATGTTAATTTTAAGCAGGGAAGAATTCTAAATGTAACCAGGCATAATGCCAGATTGGTTTTTTATTTGCTTTGGTTTTGGTTTTGGTTTTCTGAGACAGGGTTTCTCTGCATAGCCCTAGCTGTTCTGGAACTCACTCTGTCGACCAGGCTGGCCTCGAACTCAGAAATCCGCCTGCCTCTGCCTCCCAAGTGCTGGGATTACAGGCATGTACCACCACTGCCTAGCAATGCCTGGTTCTTAATGTGAGTGTGTGTGTGTGTGTGTGTGTGTGTGTGTGTGTGTGTGTGTGTGTGCGCGCGCGCGCGTTACATACATACATACATACATGCCTGTGCTGGCATGCACAGACACACAAATTTTTAGACAGGGTCTCACTATGTAGCTCTGGCTGTCCTGGAACTCACTATGGAGATGAGACTGGCTTTGAACCCACAGATCCCCTTGTAAAAGACTCCTGGGTGCTGGGAGTAAAGGTGCACCACCATACCCAATTTAGTTTTTGGCTTTTAAAGACAGGATCTTGCTGGGCGGTGGTGGCGCACGCCTTTAATCCCAGCACTTGGGAGGCAGAGGCAGGCGGATTTCTGAGTTCGAGGCCAGCCTGGTCTACAGAGTTGAGTTCCAGGACAGCCAGGGCTACACAAAGAAACCCTGTCTCGAAAATAAAAGACAGGGTCTCACTATGTAGCTGTAGCTGTAGCTGGCCTTGAGATTGGTGTGTAGAACAGGCTAACATCAAACCCAAGGAATCAGCTTGCCCTTGCCTCCCGAGTGTTGGGAGGAGAAGCACACCATTATACCCAGCTTACACTAAAATTCTTATTGATAAACAAACCAAAAAAGCAAAGATTTCAGAATGGAAAGAAAAATGAGCCTGAGCGTGTATGTTCATGCACCACATGGTATGCAGTGCCTGAGGAAACTGGAAGAAGGGGTTGGATCACCTAGAACTGGAGTTACACACATTGTGAATTGCCGTGTGGGTGATTTTAGTGGAACCTGGGTCCTCTGGAAGGAAGAGCAGCCTGTGCTCCTTAACCGCTGAGCCATCGCTTCAGCCCCATAGCCTCCCTTTCAGTCCAAAGACGTGGTACTTGCCTGGAATCTCAGTACTTGGAAGGTAGAAGCAGAAAAATCAGGTTTGGGATAACCTTATAACTTCATAGTGATTTAAGGCCAGCTTGGGCTACATGAAACCCTAACTCAAATTCAAATTAGATGCAAATGGAAATTCCCTTATGAAGTGGAAAAAAATCTCAGTTAAACTTTGAAGAAGTTGGAACTTAAGCAGGTGAATTGGCTCACTGGATAAAAAGCACTTGATACACAAGCCTGAGACCATTACCACACCTCATGGTGGAAAGAACCAGCTCCCAAAAGTTGTTCCCTGATGTCCACCTCACCATAGTGCACATGTCCATATAGGCACAGGCGCGCACACAATAATTGAAATATATACTATTGAAGTATGTGTGTGTGTGTGTGTGTGTGTGTGTGTGTGTGTGTGTGTGCGCCAGGTACCAAGGAGGACAGGCTCCAGGGAGCAAACTGCACAAAAGGCACTTTTATCCAATGAGCCATCTCACCAGACCCTGAGAGTTGTTTTTTAAACAAATTGTTCAGTTTTTAAAGACCAGTCTGGACATGCTAGGAGGACATGGAGGCGGAGGCAGAGGCAGGCAGATCACTGGAGGCATCCTGCTCCTCATGATTTCCAGGCCAGCCAGGGCAGTATAGGAAGACTTAAATGTAAGGGTGTTAGTGAGGTGGCTCAGCAGTTAAAAGCAGTGGCTGCTCTTCCAGAGGTCCTGAGTTCAATTCCCAGCAACCACATGGTGGCTCACAATCATCTGTAATGAGATCTGATGCCCTCTTCTGGTGTGTCTGAAGACAGCTACAGTGTACTCATATGCATAAAAATAAATAATTATTTTTTAAAAGGGGGGGGCTGGAGAGATGGCTTAGCCATTAAAGGCTAGGTTCACAATCCAAAGGGGTGAGGGACTCGGCAATTGAGAACATTTTCTGCTCTTCCAGAGAATGAAAGTTTTGTTCTTAGCACCCAAGTTGAGCAGCTCACAATCACCTGGAAGTCTAGTTCCAGGGAACCCAACATCCTCTTCAGACTTCGGCAGTCACCACACAGGAATGACTAACAGACATACACATAATTCCATTTTTTAAAGGAGAGGTTGATTTTGAAATACCATTATTAGGAAACCATACCCAAGGCCTTATACATGCCAGGCAAGCTCTCTACTCTAAAACAAAAAGCTAAGTATGCATTTATCTCCACTTACAAACCCCCAAAATATGGCAGGAAAGGGAGAAGAGAAGGTGTAAAACCCAATGATTGAAAACAGGTGGAAGGATGGAGTCACCAACCAAAAAAAGAAAAATAAATAAATGTTTTTTTTTTCTGTTTCTATTAAAAAACAGAGCCAGTTACAGCAGGCAAGATTTTCTGTGCCTCTGAAGCCTAGAAAGGCTCAGGAATTCTGCAGGCACACAGCTTCTGTCCCTCCACTTTTATAGCTACATGATGTTAGAGTAGGCCACTTGCTGGCTGCTGCAATCCAGAGGGAAGCCAAGGGTGAAACACAGACGCTAAGAGTCAAAATGGCTCCGGTGGGCTGGGGAGTCCAGGGAAGACAATGTTACAGGAACTCTTGTTTTAAAAGTTTTGTATGATTTGACTTCTAAAACTACTATGTGTATCATTTTGATTTTTTAAAGAAATCTATTTTTCCCTTTTAGACAGGATTTAACTCTTTAGCCCAGGCTAGCCTAAAATGCAATTGTATATGTTCTGCCTGTGCACACATATCTGCACCACATGTGTGTCTTGTATCCAAGAAAGCCAGAAGAGGGCATTGAGTTCTCTGGAACTAGAGTTATACATGATTATGAGCTGCCATGTGGGTGCTGGGAACTGAACCTCAGTCCTCTAAACATTTAAGTATCCTTAACTACTGAGCCATCTCTACTTTTGGCTATGGTAAAAATGGTGAAAAAACTGAGGTCAAGGTAAGGTAGCAAATGCTTATAAATAACCTAGTACTTAGGGTAGTGATTTGAGTAAAAATGGCCCACATAAACTCATAGGGAGTGGCATTATTCGATGTGGCCTTGTTAGAGGAAGTATGTCATTAGGGGTGAGCTTTTGTAATTGGGAAAGGAAAACTATGCAGTGTCTCCAAATGGCAGGAAGGTTTTAAAAGCTTAATTCAGGCCCAGTGTCACTCACTTCCTGCTGCATGCAGATCCTGGTGTAGAACTCTCAGCCACTTCCCCAGCACCATGTCTGCCTACATACTAAATTGTTTTCCTTTATAAGAGGTGGCGTGGTCCTGGTGCCTCTTTACAGCAATAGAAACCTTACCTACTACGGTAGCTCAGGTAGAAGGAAAGCCAGTTCCAAGGCAACCTGCCTTACACAGTGAAACACTGTCTTAAAAAAAGACAGCTTGGGGGAGAGAGGGCTGGAGCAGAGCTCAGGTGGCAGAGTGCTTGCCTAGCAAGTGTGAAGTCTAGGTTTGACCCAACGTCACACAAGCAGGGTGTGGCAGCATATGCCTGTAATCCCAGCAGGAAGATCAGAAGTCCAAGGTAATTTTCGACTACTTAGCAAATTCTATTCTAATAGGGTCCACAGGAGAGCCTGTCCAAATGTCTGTTTCAAATTAAAGATACCCCAGCACTCAGAAGGCACAAGCAGGCAGATCTCTGTGAGTTCCAGGCCAGCATGGTGTACATAGTGAGTTAAAAGACAGCCAGAGCTTCAGAGAGACCCTTACTCAAAAAAAAAAAATAGAAAAAAATAATTTTTAAAAACCATTAAACAAATAAAATAAGATCATGTCTGGGGAGATATAATTCAGTTACAAACATGAGGTTCTGGACTTAATCTGCAGAACCCACATTAAAAAAAAAAAAAAAACTGAGCATGAACCAGGTATGGTGGGTCACACCTTTAATCCTAGCACTCAAACCGCAGAGACAGTAGATCTCTGAGTTTGAGATCAACCTGGAATACTTAAGGAGTTCAGACTAGCCAGGCCTACATAATAAGGCCCAAGGCAGTCCCCTCCCCCCAACAACAATGAAAACTAAAGCTGGGCATGATGGTACTCTGTTACTGCTGTGGAAATGAAGACTCACTGGCCAGCAGCCTAGCCTCCTTGCCAGCTCCAAGTACCTGAGAGAACTTGTCTCAGATAACAAAGTGAGTGAATTGATGCCTGGGAAATGACCCCTGAGGTTGAATTCCAGACTCAACATGAATGTACAGCTCCCCATCCCTACACACACACACACACACACACACACACACACACACCTTTTAAAAAACAAACTATTAGGCAGTTGGAGAGATGGCTCAGCAGTTAAGAGCACTGACTGCTCTTTCAGAAGTCCTGAGTTCAAATCCCAGCAACCACATGGTGGCTCACAAGCATCTGTAATGAGATCTGACGGCCTCTTCTGGAGTGTCTGAAGACAGCTACAGTGTACTCATATACATAAAATAAATCTTTAAAAACAACTGTTGTAATTGGGAAACTATTCAATGTCTCCAAATGGCAGGAAGGTAATATGGGTGGGAAAGGTACATCACATCTCCACTCTTAGAGCAAGCCCCACTTCACTTATAAACTAGAAAGAAATCTCCCAGAATGGTGATTTAAACGAGTGATGACTCAGCCACACCGCTGTATGCAGATATTCTAAGTAATGCTTTCTACACCCACCGTGGTCAAAGATATAAGTGCAAAAATAGCAGAAGTTACTAAGTGGGCCAATAGGATGGCTCGGAAGATAAAGGCACCTGTCACCAAGCCTGACAACCTCCGTTCAGCTATCAGGACCCACAAGGGAGGACAGAACCTGTGCTCTCCACAAGCACATCATAACACAATACACACACACAATAAATGCAATTTTTCTTCAAAAACATGTTAACTCAGTATGTGAAATGACAAGAATGTTTGATATTCTGCTGCTGATAAGAGAGATTGGGAGATTTGTCTTTGGGAAAAGTTAATACTGGAACTCTTTAAATGGAAAGTTGACTATATACTTCTCATGGACCAACAGTTCCCCTTTCAGCAACTATAAACCACTATAACACCTAAGAAAATATGTAGTAAAGTTAAAGACAAATCAAGCCGGTCGGTGGTGGCGCAAGCCTGTAATCCCAGCACTTGGGAGGCAGAGGCAGGCGGATTTCTGAGTTCGAGGCCAGCCTGGTCTACAGAGTGAGTTCCAGGACAGCCAGGGCTACACAGAGAAACCCTGTCTCGAAAAAACCAAGTCCAAAAAACAAACAAACAAACAAACAAACAAAAAAGACAAATCGATTCTGTGGCAGGTACACTGAATGGCACTGGCACGTGTAACCTGTGTTCACCATAGCGGTGTCCTGTTGACTTCAGTCTACACCCACACCCAAAGTCTCTCACCAGGAGAATGGAGTCATAATTACACTATGGTTCTACAGCAGGATGCCAAAAGCATGAGCGTACAGCTGCACAGATGGGACCAAGCTCAAGTCTCACAAACATAATCTAGGCAGAGCCAGGCGTGGTGGAGCATGCCTGTAATCCTACTACCCAGTAGGCTATGGTAGGCTGAGGTAGGAGAACTGCCACAAATTGGAAGCCACCCTGGGGTATATAATTCCTGGCCAACTTGAACTACAAAAGACTGTCTTTTTTTTGGGGGGGGGGGGGTATTTGGTTTTTTTGAGACAGGTTTTCTCTGTGTAGCCCAGGCTGTCCTGGAACTCACTGTGTAAACCAGGCTGGCCTCAAACTCAGAAATCCACCTGCCTCTGCCTCCCAGAGTGCTGGGATTACAGGCGTGCGCTACCACGGCCCGGCTTAAAATTGAGTTTTAAAAAGGAATCTGGGGCTTGCTCTGAGTTCAAGTCCCAGAGTATCACCTTATTTTTTTCCTTTGTGAGACAGGGTCTGACCATGTAGCCCGGCTAGCGTGGAGCACTTCCCAGCCAAATGTCTAGTTTCATCCTTCCAAAGCTTACACTGAAGGAAACCGACAACTTTTAAAGTAAAACTCAATTGCTTGCAGTGTACCATGATTATGTAAATTGTGAACTGAGTCATTGCCTTTCCCATGGATGACTGAGGCTAGCCCACCAGAGGAAGGCCCAAGACAAGTTCTCCATGTAACCCTGGCTGTCATAGTACTCACTAGTTCTGCCTTGCCTCTGCCTCCCAAGGGCTGTGATTAAAGGCCTGTGTCACCTGGGCAGTGGTTTGAGATAAACAATTATATTGAGTGCTTAAAATGGCAGGGCTGTAGGTGGCCTAGTTGGTGTTAAACATGCAGAAAGAACTGGGCTTAATCTCCAGCATCAAAACAAAACCCTAGGTCTTTAACCCCAGCACTGAGGAGACTAAAGCAGGAGGCTTGCTTCACATGTGACTGGTTAAGAGCACCCTCTGCTCCTGCAGAGGGACTAAGACTCTGTTCCCAGCACCCTTGAGGCAGCTTACAATGATCGGCCACTCTAGCTCCTAGAGGTCCACCATCTCTTTTGACACCTCTTCTGACCTCTATAGATTCCTGCATGTACAGGTATACCTGCATACGCTCAAGAACATTCACATAAAATTAAGTATTTTTTAAAAATCCATGTGTATGTATGGGTGAACAAGTACCATGGCACGGGTGTGGAGGTCAGAGGATATCTTGTATACAATACACATAAAATTAAAATAAATAAATAAATAAATAAACTCTACAACCTCAGTTCCCCAGCATGGTAAAACCAAAAATACACACAAACAACAAGCCTTGGACAGCATTTATATAAACTTCATTTTTATCTTTGTTTTCAGAAATGTCTACATTTGCTAGGATGTAGCTCAGTGGTAGGGCCCTTACCTGCAGACCACAAGCAAGGCCCAGTACTGAATCCCTACCCCAAGGGATGTCACGCAAATCCAAGTCCAAAGCCATCTTGGTTCCTTTCCTTCTCCTCCTGGTACCTCTGAGACTCCCCAACTCCTAGCTCCGCCTCCCCTTTCCTGTCCAATCACAGGCCTTCCACTGCCCTGATATAATTGGACATGGAAAAACCTTGCAACATGCCACCAGACAGAAAACTTGGTAAGGTCAAGTGGATTCAGAAACCCCTGCAATTCTCATCACCAGCGGTGGTGGTGCAGGCCTTTAATCCCAGTACTCATGAGGAAGAAGCAGGCAGATCTCTGAGTTCAAGGCCAGCCTGGAATACAGAGTGAGTTTCAGGACAGCCAAGGCTACACAGAGAAACCCTATCTCAAAAAAACAAAAAATTTAACAGTTCAATCATCAAAAGCAGAGAGGGCGCTGGGCGGTGGTGGCGCACGCTTGTAATCCCAGCACTTGGGAGGCAGAGGCAGGTGGATTTCTGAGTTCGAGGCCAGCCTGGTCTACAGAGTGAGTTCCAGGACAGCCAGGGCTACACAAAGAAACCCTGTCTCAAAAAAACCAAAAAAAAAAAAAAAAAAAAAAAAGCAGAGAGGGCAGGAACTCACCTGGAGGCAGGAACAAATGAGGAGTGTTGTGCCCAGATTGCAAAAAAACCCCTAGAGACCACCAGAAACCACAACTTGGATACAAGCACATGAGAGTCTTTATTCAAACTCTTGCTTGAGCCACAAACCTTCCTGATGCAACAGGACAGTGACCCCCAGATCTAGGTGAAGGGCGTTTATAAAGTGTGTGTGTGTGTGTGGGGGGGAGGGAGCTTTTCCAACCCTCTGCATTACATGAGAGGGTAAATGACGGTTGGCCTTCAAGCTAATTGGTTTACAAATTGGTTTATGGCTCTAGGTTAAACCACAAGGAGGCATCAAAAAGGGAGCATCTTGACCTGGGAAAGGCATGTTTTCTTAGCCCACTGTTGTTGTCAGCTAGCTGCAGCTGCTGTGTCTGTTTTGCTACTGTCAGGGACATTTCATGATTTTTTTTTTCCTCAGACTTCAAGGGCCCTGCCTCTCTAAGGGCAAGTTAGCTTAGAATGGAGTCTTAAAAACAAAATGGAGGGCCATTTTAGGTGGGCCGTGGAGGCACCATAAAAGTGAGGGAGAGGTGAGAGTGGCCTCTGCTTCTTTTTTAGTGCAGCTAGGAAGAGTGAGTGCGCACTGTGCAAGAGTGGGAGGTGAGGGGGGCAGGCCGGGGAGAGGCCAGGAGCCTTTGCAGCCTCCAGTGCACCTTGGCTTGTGTGTCTGGCGAAGCAGAGCAGGTGTGCGGGCTGCTCTGTACCTGGAAGCAAAGGAGGAGGCAGCGCCGAGGCAGAGAGGGCCTCGATCGGCGCCAGGAAGAACCCGGAAGATGAAGGTCATTCAACCTTCTCCCCACAACACACTGAAGCAGTGACAGCACCGCGGGAAGAATGGAAAACCTTTCTAGGAGACCTCAGCTGGGACACCACAAAGATCTGAAGGACTACTTTAACAAATTTGCTGAGGTTGTAGACTGCACTCTCAAGTTAGATCCTATCACAGGGCGATCAAGGGTTTTTGGCTTTGTGCCATTTAAAGAGTCAGAGAGTGTAGATAAGGTCTTGGATCAGAAAGAACATAACTTGAGAAAGTCATTTATCCTAAAAGGGCCAAAGTCATGAAAACAAATGAGCCTGTCCAAAAAAAAAAAAAAAATTGTTGGTGGCCTTTCTCCAGACACACCAGATGAAAAAGTAAGAGAGTATGTGGTAGTTTTGGTGAGGTTAAGTCCATAAAGCTCCCTATGGACAACAAACCCAATAAAAGGTGTAGGTTCAACAGGCAGTGGTGGCGCACGCCTGTAATCCCAGCACTTGGGAGGCAGAGGCAGGCAGATTTCTCAGTTCGAGGCCACCCTGGGCTACAGAGTGAGTTCCAGGACACTCAGAGCTACACAGAGAAACCCTGTCTCGAAAAACAAACAAACAAACAAACAAAAAAGGTGTAGGTTACGGGCTGGAGAGATGGCTCAGCTGTTAAGTGCACTGACTGCTCTTCTGAAGGTCCCGAGTTCAAATCCCAGCAACCACATGACAGCTCACAGCCATCTGTAACGAGATCTGACCTCCTCGTCTGGCAAGTCTGAAGACAGCTACAGTGTACTTACATATAATAAATAAAGAAACCTTTATAGAAAAAAAAAAAAAGAGGCCCAGGTTCTGTTTTATTGCCTTTAAGGAAGAGGAACCAGTGAAGATAATGGAAAAGAAATAACACAATGTTGGTCTTAGTAGATGTGAAATAAAAGTAGCCATGGCAAAGGCACAGAAGCAGCAACAGCAGAAGTGGAGATCTAAAGGAGGGTTTGCAGGGAGGGCTCGTGGGAGAGGCGGCGGCCCCAGTCAAACCTGGAACCAGGGATATAGTAACTATTGACATCAAGGCTATGGCAATTATGGCTGTAACAGCCAAGGTTACGGTGGTTATGGAGGATATGACTGCACTGATCACAACTACTAAAGATATGATGATGATTATAGCAATCAGCAGAGAAAGTATCCAGGCGAGGTGCTCATCAAAATAGCTACAAACCATACTAAATTATTCCATTTGCAACTTATCCCCAACAGGTGGTAAAGCAGTATTTTCCAATTTAAACATTCATTTGAAGATGGCTCCTGCCACCTGCTAATAGCAGTTCAAACTGAATTTTTCCTAGCAAGTTCCCGAATGGAAGCATGATGTTGGGTCCCTCTGAAGTTTAATTCTGAGTTCCCAGCCGGGTGGTGGTGGCGCACGCCTGTAATCCCAGCACTCTGGGAGGCAGAGGCAGGCGGATTTCTGAGTTCGAGGCCAGCCTGGTCTACAGAGTGAGTTCCAGGACAGCCAGGGCTACACAGAGAAACCCTGTCTCAAAAAATCCAAATCCAAAAAACAAAAAAAAACAAAACAAAAAAAATCTGAGTTCTCATTAAAAGAATTTGCTTTAAAAAGAGAGAGAGAACAAAATGGAATTTACTCTGCTACCTCAGTGTCTTTAAGAGTGGTGCTGCTTACTGGCTTGCTCCCCAGGACTTTCTCAGCCTGCTTTCTTATAGAACCCAGGACCATAAGCCTAGGGTGGCTCCACCTATAATGAGCAGGGCCATTCTGCATCAATCACTAATTAAGAAAATGCCCTACAGCTGGATCTTATGGAAGCATTTTCTCAATTGAGGCTCCCTCCCCTGATGACTTTAGCTTGTATCAAGGTGACATAAAACTAGCCAGTACAAATGGCCCCTTGTCAACTTGACACACAAGCATATCACTTTTTTGTTTGTTTTGGTTTAAAAAAAAAAAAACAGGGGCTGGAGAGATGGCTCAGCAGTTAAGAGCACTGACTGTTCTTCCAGAGGTCCTGAGTTCAAATCCCAGCAACCACATGGTGGCTCACAATCATCTGTATGAGATCTGATGCCCTCTTCTGGTGTGTCTGAAGACAACTACAGTGTACTTACATATAACAATAAATAAATCTTAAAAAAAAAAAAACAACAACAACAAAAAAAAAAAAAAAAAAAAAAACAGGGTTTCTCTGTATAGCCCTGGCTGCCCTGGAACTCACTCTGTTGACCAGACTGGCCTCGAACTCAGAAATCCGCCTGCCTCTGCCTCCCAAGTGCTGGGATTAAAGGCGTGTGTCACCACTGCCTGGCTCAGATAACTTTCACTTGGCATCTTTTCTTTCTCATTTATCTCCAAGATGGAATACTAATAATATTAGTATTCTGTCTAAGCTCCACCCCACAATTACCTGGCAACAGCCAGGTATGCCCTTCCCCATAGTTGCCTGGCAACAGCCAGGTAGACCTGACCCACTATAAAAGGGGCTGCTTGCCCCCTCTGTCTCTCTCATCACTCTTGCCTCTTGGCACTCTCACCTCTCTGCCCCTCTTGGGCTCTCCTCCCCTTCCCACTCTCTCCACATGGTCATGGCTGGCCTCCACTTCTTTGCTCTCTACTCTCTACTTTCTCTCTCTCTCTCTCTCTCTCTCTCTCTCTCTCTCTGCCTCCACTACCCCATTAACTCCCATCCTCTGCCCTGAACAAACTCTACTCTATACCATGTCTGTGTGTGTCTGGTCCCTCAGGGGGAAGGAATACCTGGGCATGGGCCCGCCTAGGCACCCCCTTTCCTCACACTGCTGTATACCATTCTCTGTAAACCTCTTTCTCTTTTTATGAACACAACATTTGGTGCTGAAACCCGGGAACAACAAATACCACAATATAAAACATAAATAAATTTTGTTTTGGTGTTTTGAGATAGGTAGGGTTTCTCTTATGTGGCTCTGCTGTTCTGGAACTCACTCTGTAAACCAGGCTAGATTTGAACTCAGAAATCCATCTGCCTCTGCTTTCCAAGTGCTAGGATTAAAGGTGTGCACCACTACTGCCTGTCCAAAACATAAATTACTTTAAAAGTCCCACATTCATTACAAATGCAAACACATTAAAAGTTCAATCTCTTTAAAACATCCAATTTCTTTAAAAACCCAATCTCTTTCAAAAATTCAAGTTCTCTCAACCTTAAGCTCCTGTAAAAATGAAAGTTAAGTATCTTCAACAGGGAAGAACCAGGGCACAATCACAATCTTAACAAACCCAAACCATACTCCAACAATGTAAATAAGTTAAAGTCCAATTGCCTGGGATTCACTTACAATCTTCTGGGCTCCTTTAAGGGGCTTGGGTCACTTCACCTCTGCCTTTGGCTGCACACGTAACTTTTTCTTCTAATTTCTGGCTGGCTCTACTCCACTGTTGCTGCTGTTCTTGGTGGTCATCCCATAGCACTAGCATCTCCGAAACTGCTGGGGGCCCTTGCTGCACGTGGGCTGTATTGCACTGATAGCCTCTCCTAGGCTCTTTGTGGTGCCTCACCTGCTCTCCTCACCCTTCACACCGTCCAAGCCAGCACCACCTGGGTGACTCTTAAACTACAAAGTTCAGCTGACAGCATAAGACACAACCTGGGCCATGTGTGGAACACAGCTTCTATGTGCTGACTCTCAAGAAACACTTTCCAGAAGATTTCACCTCAATGACACTGGTCTCTTTTCAATCACTCAGCTCCAGCAAAACAACGGTATCACTTTAGAAGGTTTCACTTTAGAAGTTCTGATATCTTGAAGCTAGTTCAATTAAGAAAATGTCTTACCAGCCGGGCATGGTGGCGCACGCCTGTAATCCCAGCACTTTGGGAGGCAGAGGCAGGCGGATTTCTCAGTTTGAGGCCAGCCTGGTCTACAGAGTGAGTTCCAGGACAGCCAGGGCTACACAGAGAAACCCTGTCTCAAAAAACCAAAAAAAAAGAAAAAAAGAAAAAAAAAGAAAAGAAAAGAAAAGAAAATGCCTTACCAATATGCCCAGAGGCCAACCCAATGGAGGCAATTCTTGAATTGAGGGTTCCGTCTATTAGGTGTGCTATTAGGTATATCAAGTTAAAAACTAAAACTAACTATTTAAAAAACTAACTATTTTTAACTAATTATTTAAAAAAATAATAAAAGGCCGGGTGGTGGTAGCACACACCTTTAATCCCAGCACTTGGGAGGCAGAGGCAGGTGGATTTCTGAGTTCAAGGCCAACCTGGTCTACAGAGTGAGTTCCAGGACAGCCAGGGCTACACAGAGAAACCCTGTCTCGGGGGGGGGGGGGGGGGGGGGAATCCAAAAAAATAAATAAATAAAAGGAGGGAGTTGGAGAGATGACTCAGTGGTTAAGAGCATTGCCCTCCAGAATACCGCTCCCATTCTGTTCCCCTCTAATTCCTCCTCCGCCGCTGCATGCCCCATTCCTCCTGCTGTGGTAGACCCCTGCCAGTTTTGCCACAGGGAAACCCCATCTCCTGATACTTTCTAGAGAACCAGCAACACGCAGGGCATTTGACCCTTACCAGGTCTGCCACAGAGAAGACCCCATCTCCTGATACTTCCTAGAGAACCAGTCATATGCAGGGCATTTGAGAGAATGGGAATCCTAGGAGTACAGATACACAGGCTTGTAGGACAGAGAAGCCACAGTCAGAGACAGCAAGACCAGCTAACACTAGAGATAACTAGATGGCCAAAGGCAAATATAAGATCATTATCAACAGAAACCAAAGCAACATGGCACCATCAGAACACAGTTCTTCCACAACAGCAAATCCTGGATACCCCATCACACTGGAAAAGCAAGAGCTGGATTTAAAATCACATCTCATGATGCTGATAGAGAACTTTACTAAAGCTTAAAGCACACATTGCACCCCACACAATAATAGTGGGAGACTTCAACACCCCACTCTCAACAATGGACAAATCATGGAAACAGAAACTAAACAGAGACACGGTAAAACTAATGGAAGTTATGGACCAAATGGATCTAACAGATACTTATAGAACATTCCACCCCAAAGCAAAAGAATATACCTTCTTCTCATCACCTCATGGTACCCTCTCCAAAATTGACCATATAATTGGTCACAAAACAGGCTTCAACAGATACAGAAATATTGAAATAATTCCATGTACCTTATCAGATCACCAAGGCCTAAGACTGGTTGGTCTTAAGTTTAAAAAAAAAAAAAAGGAAAACACACACTGAACACTGCTCTTCTCAATGATAGCTTGGTCAAGGAAGAAATAAAGAAATTTTAGAATTTAATGAAAATAAAGACACATCGTACCAAAACTTATGGGACACAATGAAAGTAGTGCTAAGAGGAAAACTGATAGCTCTAAGTGCCACCTCCAAAAAGAAAATGGAGAGAGCTTACACTAGCAACTTGACAGTGCACTTGAAAGCTCTAGAACAAAAAGAAGCAAATGCACCGAAGAGGAGTAGACAGCAGGAAATCATCAAACTCAGGACCGAAATCAACTAAATAGAAACAAAAAGAACTATACAAAGAATCAACAAAACCAGGAACTGGTTCTTTGAGAAAATCAACAAGCCAGACTAATCAGAGGGCACAGAGGCACTACCCAAATTAATAAAATCAGAAATGAAAAGGGAGACATAACAACAGAAACTGTGGAAATTCAAAAAAAAATTATCAGCTCCTACTACAAGAGCTTATACTCAGCAAAATTTGAAAATCTGAATGAAATGGAAAACTTTCTAGATACATACCAGGTGCCAACACTAAAACAGGATCAGATAAACCAGCTAAATAGTCCCATAAGTCCTGAGGAAATAGAAGCAGTTGTTAATAGTCTCCTATTTAAAAAAGCCCAGGACCAGATGGGTTTAGTGAGGAATTCTATCAGATCTTCAAAGAAGAGCTAATACCGATACTCTTCACACTATTCCACGAAATAGAAACTCAAGGAACACTACCCAACTCATTCTATGAAACCACAATAACACTTATATCTAAACCAAACAAAGACCAAACAAGAAAAGAGAACTTCAGACCAATCTCCCTTATAAACATCGACACAAAAATACTCAACAAAATTCTGGTCAACAGAATCCAAGAATGCAACAAAACGATAATTCACCATGATCAAGTAGGCTTCATCCCAGGGATGCAGGGATGGTACAATATACAGAAATTCATCAATGTAATCCACTACATAAACAAACTCAAGGAAAAAAAAAACACATGGACATTTCATTAGATGCTGAAAAGGCTTTTGACAACATCCAGCATCCCTTCATGATAAAAGTCTTAGAGAGATCTGGAATCCAAGGCCCATACCTAAACATAGTAAAAGCAATATACTGCAAACCAGTAGCCAATATCAAACTAAATGGAGAGAAACTTGAAGCAATCCCACTAAAATCAGGGACCAGACAAGGCTACCCTCCCTCTCCCTATCTATTCAATATAGTTCTTGAAGTCCTAGCCAGAGCAATCAGACAGCAAAAGAAGGTCTAAGGTATACAAATTGGGAAGGAAGAAGTCAAAACATCACTATTTGCAGATGATATGATCGTATAATTAAATGACCCCAAAACTTCCACCAGAGAACTACTACAGCTGAGAAATAACTTCAGCAAAGTGGCTGGATATAAAATTAACTCAAACAAATCAGTAGCCTTCCTCAAGGATAAACAAGCTGAGAAAGAAATTAGGGAAATGACACCCTTCACAATAGTCACAAATAATACTACATACCTTGGTATGACTCTAACCAAGCAAGTGAAAAATCTGTATGATAAGAACTTCAAGCCTCTGAAGAAAGAAATCGAATAAGATCTCAGAAGATGGAAGATCTCTCATGCTCATGGATTGGCAAAATTAATATAGTAAAAATGGTCATCTTGCCAAAAGCAATCTACAGATTCAATGTAATCCCCATCAAAATTCCAAATCAATTATTCATAGATCTAGAAAGTGCTATTCTCACATTCATTTGGAATAACAAAAAACCCAGGATAGCAAAAACTACTCTCCACAAGAAAAGATCTCCTGGGGGAATCGCCATCCCAGACAGACCTCAAGCTCTGCTACAGAGCAATAGTGATAAAAAAAACTGGTATTGGTATGCAGACGGGCAGTAAGATCAATGGAATAGAATTGAAGACCCAGAAAAGAACCCACACACCTACAGTCACTTGATATTTGACAAAGGAGCTAAAAACATCCAGTGGAAAAAAGACAGCATTTTTAACAAATGGTGCTGGGTCAACTGGAGGTCAGCATGTAGAAAAATGCAAATTAACCCATTCATATCTCCTTGTACAAAGCTCAAGTCCAAGTGGATCAAGGACCTACACATAAAACCAGACACACAGACGCCTGTAGAGGAAAAAGTGGGGAAGAACCTTGAACACATGGGCACAGGGGAAAATGTCCTGAATAGAACACCAATGGCTTATGCTCTAAGAACCAGTTGATAAATGGGACCTAATAAAACTGTAAAGCTTCTGTAAGGCAAAGGACACTGTCAATAGGACAAAATGACAACCAACAGATTGGGAAAAGATCTTTACCAATCCTACATCCGATAGAGGGCTAATATCCAATGTATACAAAGAACTCGAGAAGTTAGACTCCAGAGAGTCAAATACCCCTATTAAAAATGGGGTACAGAGCTAAACAGGGAATTTTCAACTGAGGAAACTTGAATAGCCCTAAAGCACCTGAAGAACTGTTCAGCGTCCTTAGTTATCAGGGAAATGCATATCAAAACAACACTAAGATTTCACCTCACACAGGTCAAAATGGCTAAGATGAAAAACTCAGGGGACAGCAGATGCTGGAGAGGATGTGGGGAAAGAGGAACACTTCTCCATTGTTGGTGGGATTGCAAACTGGTAAACCCACTCTGGAAATCAGTTTGGCAGTGCCTCAGAAAATTGACATAGTACTACCTGAGGACCCAGCTATACCAGTCCTGGGCATATACCCAGAAGATGCTCCTACATGTAATAAGGACACATGCTTCACTATGATCATAGCTGCCTTATTTATAATAGCCAGAAGCTGGAAAGAACCCAGATGTCCCTCAGTGGAGGAATGGACACAGAAAATGTGATATATATATATATACACACACACAATGGAGTACCATTCAGCTATTAAAAACAATGAATTCATGAAATTCTTAGGCAAATGGATGGAACTAGAAAGTGTCATCCTGAGTGAGGTAACCCAGTCACAAAAGAACACACATGGTATGCATATGCACTCACTGATACTGGTTGTTTGCCCAAAAGCTAGAAATAAGTTGCAATTCACAGACCACAGGAAGGTAAAAAAGAAGGAGGACTGAAGTGGGGCTGCTTTGGTTCCTCTGAGAAAGGGAACAAAATACTCACAGAAGCAATAAGGGAGACAATGTGTGGAGCAGAGACTGAAGGAAAGGCCACCCAGAGAGAGCCCTACCTGGGGATTCATCCTATAAACAGTCACCAAACCAGACACTACTATGGACGACAAGAAGCATATACCAAAAGGAGCATGCCGTGGTTGTCTCTGGAGGGGCCCTGCCAGAGCCTTGCACATACAGAGGCAGATGCTAGCAGCCAACCATTGGTCTGGGCGTGGGGTTCCCAATGGAGGAGTTGGAGGGTGGTCTGGAGGAGATGAAGGGGTTTACAGCCTCATGGGAAGAACAACAATGTCGACCACCCAGACGCCCCAGGACTCCCAGGGCCTTAACCATCAACTAAGGGGTACACATGGTTCCAGCCAAAAATGTGTCAGAGGAATGCCTTGTTGGGCATCAGTGGAAGGAGTGGTCCTTTGTCAGGTGAAGGCTCAATAGATGCCCCAACAAAGGGAGATCGAGGCGGGGGAGGTTGAGTGGAGGAGAATATACTTGGAGACAGGGGGTGGGAGGAGGGGTTGAGGGTTTTCCAGGAGGGGGAAACCAGGAAAGGGGAAACCAGGAAAGGTTTTAGCTGGCGGTGGTGCCACACACCTGTAATCCCAGAACTCTGGGAGGCAGAGGCAGGAGGATCTCTGAGTTTGATGCCAGCCTGGTCTACAGAGTGAGCTCCAGGACAGCTAGGGCTACACAGAGAAACCCTGTCTCAAAACAAAACAAAACAAAACAAAATGTAAAATGAAGATTATATTCAATAAATAAAGAGAGCATTGACAGTGTACTCACATACATAAAATAAATAAATAAATAAATGTTAAAAAAAAATCTCTGCAGAGTCCTGACTGTCCTGGAACCCAGTGACTACCAGGTTCCCACCCTGTCCTTGTTGCATTAAAGCATGTAAATAAAAAATCGAATAAAATACACAGAAGCCATGTCTACATCCTGCTCCACCACAAACTTCAGATCCTGGATGGTCTCTTTTCACAAGTCAGGGAGGCACCTTCCTCCTTCACCTGCAGCGAGATAAGCCTGTCGTCCACGGAGATCTTGCTACCCACATCTACCACCGTTCTTCTAGTCCAGCCACAGGATGTTCTCGTCACACTTCTCCAAGTAGGCGTTGTCCAGGGTGATCTTCAGAGCAGCTCCCTTCTTCAGCTCCACCTCTGCAGTGCCACTGTCCCTGATGAGCCCAGTCCGCATCTCAGTTCCCTTTGTGTCCAGATCCACCACCATGGGACTGTAGAGAATGGGATGAGATGCAAAGCTCTCTGTGGCTGCACGGCCATTCTTGATGGTCTCTGCATGGTACCCATGGGTTCCATGAGAGAAAATCAGTCGAGCCACATTCATTCCAGACTTAATCATCTCCTTTAGCATCTCCACAGACCAGGAAGCAGGGCCAATGGTACAAATGATGCCAGTGTTGCTGGCCGTGTTCCACACGGTGACAGCCACGGCTGCATGGAGCTGCTGGCTCTGAACTTGGCCATAGATGTTGGCAAGGCTCGAGACTTGTACAAGAAGAAAGATGCAGTCATCGTGCCGACCAGGTTTCAGCATAGCTCTGGCTTCACCAACACCATGCATATAGTACCTGTGCCTTGATGGCCCTGTGAAGCCACTCTTCTAGGCCCTGTCCCATCCCCTCCTCAATTCCATCCCTTAGGCCAGACCAGCAACGCTTGTAGTGCTCACTCTGGACTATAGAGTGGCGCTAGTGGGCTGGGACACCAGGGAAAACTTGCAAGGGCTGAAGGAGGAATGCAGGATTGGAAACCCTCTGACTTTATCAAGAAGGGCAGCAGCATCTCTTTGTACTTTGCTACTGTAGAAAGTTGCCCAGTGAATTCCCAGCCCCAGCCTGGAGTCAGGAGTCAGCAAGAGTAGGGGCTGAGGGCATGGGGCCCAGGGGTGCCAATGTAGATGACTTGTCCCTGGTCCTGCCTTGCTTTCCCAACAGCTTTGGCCTCCCCACTCCTCCTTGAGCATCCACTGCTGTCACTACAGACACTGTGTCTCCACCTTGTATTCTGCAGCATCTCTAGGCCTACCGTTGCTAAGATGCCCACCTGAACACCAATAACCAGCAGATGAAGCATAAATAAATAAATAAATAAATAAATGGAAAGAGGGTTGGGGAAATGACTCAATGGGTAAGAGCCTTTACTGTTTGCTGTTAAAGCAAGTGGACCTGAGTTCAAGTCCCCAGCCAGGTACAGCTATAGCCATAGACACACACACACATACACACACATACACACACACACATTCACACACATGTGCACATGTAACTAAGTTTTTCAAAGTCTACCTTTAATCATCATTAAACACTAAATTCTTTTTTTTGTTTTGTTTTGTTTTTTTTGTTTTTTTTGGATTTGGTTTTCCAAGACAGGGTTTCTCTATGTAGCCCTGGCTGTCCTGGAACTCACTCTGTAGACCAAGCTGGCCTTGAACTCAGAAACCCACCAGCCTCTGCCTCCCAAGTGCTGGGATTAAAGGCTTGCGCTACCACTGCCCGGCTTAAACACTAAATTCTTAAATGCTTTAACCTCCCTTATAGGCCACCACCCACCAGAGGTAGTGGAAAAGAAAGCAAGTATGGGGGATGGGGTGGGACCAGACCTGTTTAGAAAGGTTCTTTGGAGCAACTCCCATCTGTGTTGTCTGGAAATCAGCAGTTCAGTTCACAGGAGTCAGCAGGGGCAGCTCAAGCCACTCACTTCACAGATACACCAGCAGTCCAGTTCGGTAGTAAACACAAACCAACAGCGGTGGCACAACCTAGCAGAGACAGCCAGGCCTCAGCCTCGGTCCAAGTCAGCAGGAGGGATCAGGAGGGACGAAGTTCTCGGCAGTGTCTCTCTCAGAGAAGTGAAGATCAGTGAAGATTCAAGACCAGCAAGTGTTGCACAGCTAACTATATAAGCTCAGTCTCCTTCACTGGCCTTCAAGTTCTTTTTGTTTTGTTTTGTTTTGTTTTGTTTTGATTTTGGTTTTATCGAGACAGGGTTTCTCTGTATAGCTCTGGCTGTCCTGGAACTCACTCTGTAGACCAGGCTGGCCTCAAACTCAGAAATCTGCCTGTCCTCCATGGGCCTTGTCTCAGCAGGTGTCTTGCCTCAGAAAGCTAGTCCATCTCAGCTGATGTTACTCTGCCAATCTGCCAAGTCTATGGAAGCAGAAAGAAACTGAAGTATATCACAAGAAGTTTTTTGGCGTGTTTCTTTTTTTTTTTTTTTTTTTTTTTTTTTAAAGTGTACTTTATTATTATTTTATTATTTATTTATTTATTTATTGTAAGTATACAGTAGCTGTCTTCAGACACTCCAGAAGGGGGCATCAGAGCTCATTACGGATGGTTGTGAGCCACCATGTGGTTGCTGGGATTTGAACTCAGGAACTTCAGAAGAATAGTCAGTGCTCTTAACCCCTGAGCCATCTCTCCAGCCCTTTTGGCGTGTTTCTATGGAGTCCTGACAATGGAGCTCAACTATGCATTGTAGGGTAGACCAATACACGTATGTCCTTACCGAAGAATTCTTCATCATGTGTCCTTTCTTGTGCTTGCTTTAGCAAAACATCCTTTCTCCTGTGTCTGCTTCAGCTAAACATTCCTTCATGAGTCTGCCTTAGTCTTTTACCTGTTTCTGCTTCAGTGAAACATTCATTCAGGTGTTTGCCCCAGCAAAACACCATCCAAGTCAACTAACTTTCCAAAGAACCCTTAAGTTTCTGCTTCACACACACACACACACACACTATATATATATATATACATACACATATATATACATATATGTATATATATGTGTATGTATGTATGTATGTATGTTGGGGCTGGAGAGATGTCTCAGCGGTTAAGAGCACATTAAGGGATCCCAGGAAATTGTTGCTGAGGAAGTAGCTGAGGAAGTCTGGAAACTGCTGCTGACCCTTTATCCTCACCTCAGGGGAGGTGGCAGGGCAGCTTCTGAGGCCTGCACTTGCCTGGACTTGCCCAATTCTCGGAAACAGAGATTTAGGCTGTCTCCTTAACTGCCAATTTGAAGCCTGTCAAGGAGTCAGCCTCGCCTTCTCATTTCCCCTGAGATGGTTTGTATATGCTTGACCCAGGGAGTGGCACTATCAGGAGGTGTGACCTTGTTAGAATAGATGTGTCATTATGGGTGTGGGCTTAAGACCCTCATCTTAGCTGCCTGGAAGCCAGTATTCTGCTAGCAGCCTCCAGATGAAGATGCTTTCAACTCCTCCTGCACCATGCCTGCCTGGACACTGCTATGCTCCTGCTTTGATGATAATCGACTGAACCGCTGAACCTGTAAGCCAGCCCCAATTAAATGTTCTTTTTAAGACTTGCTTTGGTCATGATGTCTGTTCACAGCAGTAAAACCCTATCTAAGACACCCGCCTTTCAGTAATGGGCCATCTCAAATCCTTAAGATGTTTCTCGCCTGTAATCCCAACACTCTGTGAGGCAGAGGCAGGTGGATTTCTGAGTTTAAGGCCAGCCTGGTCTACAGAGTGAGTTCCAGGACAGCTAGGGCTACACAGACAAACCCTGTCTTGAAAAATACCAAAAACCAAAAACCAAAAAAAAAAAAAAAAAGATGTTTCTGAGGCCTCTATACTAGCAGCTCCAGCCAGCCCTATGTCAAGGAGAGAACCTAGTAACACAGTGGAGATGGTCACCCTTTTAACCTGATTGGAGGTTCTAGCTGGTTGACGACATCCTCCCCAGAGTAATAAGTCATTCTAGGTATAAGCTGTACTAAAACACAAAAATCCTCAGTCATATTTACAAGCCATGCCATAAATACATGGTGCAAGCCCCAGGGTACAAGCCCACCGAGCATTCTCTGGGGGCCTTGTGTATCCTGCAATAGTAGGGGTTACAGTGTGCTTGTAGAGGTGGGAAGAGGCTGGGGGTACCTTATTTCCAATGCAGAGTCCCTGTCTGATAACTAACAGTTCTGTGTTAAGCCCAGGGTGAGAGAGGAGTTAAGAACTGGCAATCCAACCATCCTTCTTGCCAGCCATTGTGAACTTGATGACAAGGCTGTTGCATCACACCCTTGGGACACCCAGATGGTAAGGGGGCTAGTGGCTGCTGCAGTGAAGTAAGCAACAGGCTAGCAGGATCAAGAACATGGGAGCCAAAGTTTCAGCGAATCGACAGGGTGTGGTGTGACCTTCCATTGTTCCTGTGGGACCTCAACTGCTGGATGGTCTTCCTCCTGGCAGGCTTAATGTGGGAATGGTGTATCCACGTTCTGTTCCCATCCACCTTTACAGCCATAGGTGTGGTCAGGACCATGGTATGAGGTCCATTCCTGTGAGGTTCCAGAGTCCAGTGGGAGGATTAGAAACCCAAGGTCACCCTTGGGTACTATATTACTGAGGGTTTCTCTAGAGCATTGCTTCTCAACCATCCTAATGCTGTGACCCTTTAATACATGTTTAATTCATGTTGTGGTGACCCCCAATCAAAAAATTATTTTTGTTGCTACTTCATAACTAATTTTGCTACGATTATGAATTGTAATGTAATGTATGTAGTTTTGGAGATAAAGGTTTGCCAACAGGGTGGCAACCCACATGTTGAGAAAAATGCTGCTCTGGAGCAACAGAACTGATAGAATGAGTAAATATTGCGGGGTGGGCTGGAGGTATGCTTAAGAACCCTAGTTTCGCAGGGGCAGTAGTGGCACAGGCCTTTAATCCCAGCAGTCTGGGAGGCAGATGCAGGCGGATTTCTGAGTTCGAGGCCAGCCTGGTCTACAGAGTGAGTTCCAGGACAGCCAGGGCTACACAGAGAAACCCTGTCTCAGAAAAAAAACAAACAAACAAAAAAATCCTAGTTTTGATTCCCAGCATCCACATGGGGCCTCATAACTATCCATTGCTCCAGTCCCAGGAGATCTGACTCATAGTGCATAGATACACATGCCAGCAAGACACCTATACCCATTAAAAATACTGTTTTTAAATAGGTATGGGTATTACATTGGCTTACATAACATGGTCTAGGTAATGTAACACTAGTGGTCTTCACACTGAAGAAACACAATCTACTGCCTTAGGGAGTCCAGTCTGGTGCTGAGGAAGAGCCACTGGTCTCTAGTTCATACTGCAAAGCCAAACAAGCTGCAGTCCAATGACAGGAGAGAGTGGCAGCAGCAGAGGCAGAAGCAGACACAGGACAGATAATCTTTCCAGCAAGACATGAACAGGGTAGAAGAATTGGAACTGGGCAGCAAGATGAGAAGGCAAGTAGGCAAAATAATAATAATAATAATAATAATAATAATAATAATAATAATAATAATATAATATAATACAAAGCATCCTCTTCTTCAGACCGTATTACATGTGGGCTGCTGAAGGAAGGCACTCTCCACAATTAAGGGTGGGTCTTCTCATGTCAATGAAGGCAATCAAGAAAACCCCCTTCAGGTGTGCCTAGAACTTCCCTCAGGGATGATTCGAGATTTTGCCATATTGACAATCAATATTGATCATCACAGCTACATTGTGAGCTTGAGGGCAACCTGGTCAACATGACGCCTGGGATATAGGAGATCCTGTCTAAAAAACAAATCAAGATAACAACAACTGGGCTACATAAGACCCAGTCTCAATTTTTTTTTTTTTTTTTTTTGGTTTTTTGGATTTTGGGTTTTTGGAGACAGGGTTTCTCTGTATAGCCCTGGCTGTCCTGGAACTCACTCTGTAGACCAGGCTGGCCTCAAACTCAGAAATCCGCCTGCCTCTGCCTCCCAGAGTGCTGGGATTACAGGCATGCGCCACCACCGCCCGGCAATTTTTTTTTAATAAAAGAATAATTTTGGAGGAAGGAGCTTTATATATGGGAGAGATTGAAGGTTTTAGCTTTCATGTAGATATTCCTAGGTGTGTATATTCAAAATGTAGCTCAGTGAATAATTTTGCCATTTCCTGCTGTTCCTGTGCCATTTTCTGGAAACTAACAGCCAAAGTCCAAGACTTGCTCCAGCTCAAAAATTTTGCCTTTGGGGTTTCCCTTATTTTTCTGTTGGTATGTATCCATTATACACACTCATGGGTTTCATAAACATATTTACAGAGGCATAGCGGTTCATGCCTGTAATCCCAGCACGTGGGAGGCTACGGTGGAACATATGGCATGACGTTGAGGCTGTCCTGAGCTACATAGCGAGTTCCAGGTCAGCCTGAGCTACTGAGTAAGGCCTTGTCTCAGAAGAAACTGAAGGAGGTTGAGACTGGCATCATTATCATTTCTTTTTTTGTTTGTTTGGCGGTTTTTTTGTTTTGTTTTGGTTTGGTTTGGTTTTGGTTTTGTCGAGACGGTTTCTCTGTGTAGCCTTGGTTGTCCTGGAACTCACTCTGTAGACCAGGTTGGCCTCGAACTCAGAAATCCACCTGCCTCTGCCTCCCAGAGTGTTGGGATGACAGGCGTGTGCCACCACTGCCAGGCATCATTTCAATTTTTTAAAGTTGTGTTTTACAAAAAAAAAAAAAAAAAAAGGAAAACAAGATGGCCAAGATGGCCCAGTGCTTAAAGGTGCTTGTGGCCAAGCCTGATGCCCCGAGGCTAGTCCCTGGCACCCACGTGGTGAGGGAGAAAAGCAACTCCTGAAAGTTTTCTTCTGACTTCCACAAGAGTGCTCCCACCCACAAATAAGTGAATAAGTAGATAAATAAATAAATGTGATTATAAAAGTATGAACAATACATTTTCATAAGTATGTTCTGCATTTTGATCACATTCATTCCTCTTTTTCTTCCCTTTCCTCTCCCATTATTTCTCTTTTCCCAAAGACCCTGCCTTTACTTTCCTTTCACAAATATATAAATGATTATACATGCATATAATGCATCCAAGTATATAGATGTATGTGTGTGTACATATGTGTACTATGCTAACTATGATGGCTCAAACCTGTAATCTAAGCATTCACGAGGCTAAGTGGACCCCTGTAAGTTTGAGGCCAACCTGGGCTACATAGTGAATTGAATACATAAAATATAGGATCTGAATATAGGAGAAAACACAAGAGATCTGTTTGGGTCTAGTATATTTCCATTAAGATGAGAGTTTCCAGTTCAATACATTTTCCTGCAGACAACATATTTTCATTCTTTTTTAAATGGCTGAGGGATTCTCCATTGTGTGCACATGATCACTGGGACCCAAACACAGGTAGTGGTTGTTTCTCATCAAGACACAGAAACTGCTTGCAGGTTTTCTACCCACAGCAACCAGGGGTCTTTTGATGCTCATATTTATTCATTAATGGGAAGGAGAGGTGCATTATGAGGCCCTTTTTCTAAATGGTTAGAATAGTAAATTCTGCAATAGAAAAGACATATTCATGCATGTTGCTATTTGCTGGTGTTTATAAAGGACAAAGAGTAATAATGCAAAGTGTTAATAATGGCTATGTCTTTTGAGAAGCTTATAGATGATCATGTCTTACTGTATCTGCAATTCTTTTACTTATTATAGTTTCATAATAGGGATCAGCAGTAAATCAGTTTCAATCAGCAAAAATAAAGTAGAAAAGAGAAAAAAGATAGTAGAAATGCATTAATGAAAATAAGCCAAAATTAGCCTCAATGGGCAAAGGATAGAAAGCCTTATCAGGAAAGCAAAGAGAAATGGAGAGAGCTGGCTTTAATAATATTAGAGATTAGAAAATGTCACAGTTGCTGCTGGCTGCCTTTCCAGTATCATCAATGTTATATCTGTATATCTGAAAAACATTATGCTAAGTGAAAGAAACCAGACACAAAAGGTCACATATTGCATGATTCCGTTTCTATGAAATATTCAGACTCTGTAAATCCATAGAGACAGAATGCAGATTGGTGGTTGCCAAGGACTTAGGGGGAGTGGGGGGGGGGGAAGGGGAGTGGGAGAAACTGCTTAATGGATTTTTATTTTAGAATGATGGAAATGTTCTGGGACTAGTCAGAGGTGGTAGTGACATAAATTCTGAATATACTAAAGGCACTGAATTGTTCCTAAAATGGTTAATTTTATATTATGTAAATTTCACATATCAACAAATTAAAAAACCAGTTATGAGTCTCAATATGTAAGTGTATATATATATATATATATATATATATATATATATACTTCTCTCTGTATTCTCTCTGTATATAAAACACTCTAGAGATTCTAAAGACAATAAGTTTGAAAATGGACTGGTTAGTCAGTATCACCAAGAATTCTTGTAACAGCATTGATGATGGCACTGAGCCACTCAGACTCCTTCTCTGAGATGCCTACCCAGGTTACCTCAAGGTCCAGCCATTAGGCTTTGATGGCCTGCTTCTAGGACACCTTGGTAAGTAACCAGGAATGGTGGCTGCTGCTGGTTCTTATTTTTTTTTTTTTTTTAATTCCAGAAAGGATTTGTCTTTGCAGCTGAGTCTGGCCTGGCCTGGAACTTACTACACACAGCCGAAGTTGGCCTGGAACTTTTAATCCTCTTGCCTTAGACTCTCAAGAACTGGGGTTAGGGAATTTGTCACCTTATTAGGATCCAAACAGCTTCAAGCCGTGTGCTCCTCTGGAAAGCCAGGTTGAGATTCAGATCTAACTCTATCTTATTTGCTGGCTTTTTCCCAGGGAAGCTGTGTCATTAAGAGACGCTAGAGAGAAATGAGAAGGCAGGAAGAAGGCAAGGAGTTGCTTTCTGGGTTTTTGTGAGCATATGGGCGATGGTCTTCACCTTTTGTGGGGGTTAATTGCTATTTGCATCTTTCCCCCAGATCGAAGGTTCTGGTGCCTCTAGAGATTCAATATTTTTTTTTCTTTTTCTTTTTGTTTTTTTCGAGACAGGGTTTCTCTCTGGAGCCCTGGCTGTCCTGGAACTCACTCTGTAGACCAGGATGGCCTCGAACTCAGAAATCCGCCTGCCTCTGCCTCCCAGAGTGCTGGGATTAAAGCCATGCGCCACCACCACTCCACCACTCGGGGTTTAGAGATTCAGTATTAACAGCATGTCCTTCAGAGAGGTCTGGGTCTCCACTCTTCTCTATCCAGTGCTAGAGTGAGCCAAAGATTCTCAACATGCTAAGCAAAAACACTACCACAGAGCTATACTTGATTCCCCATACTTAGCAGTTTTAATTAGTCCACCCTCTTCTTTCCTCCTAGAGTTCCATTGACAATACTTGTCTCTAGAAATTCTGGCACAGGAGCGAATTATTCTTTTTGTTTCTTTGCTTTGAGTTGTGAGACAGAGTATTACTATGTAGATCAGGTTGACCTAAAGCTTGTAGCATTCTAGCTCTCTTTACTTCCTGAGTGCTGGGATTAGAGATGTGTGTTACCACACACCCAGAGCCGAGCCGAGCTGTATAAACTGATTTTCATTCAAACCTAAGTCCATTAGCAGTTCATGGGGATTTTTTTTCCATTGTCTTTTTTAAATGCAGCTCAGGCTGGCCTTGGACTTCTTTTCTGATCCTCCTTCCAAGTGCTGAGGTTACAGTATACTAGCCTTTTCCACTCTATTTCTTGCCTCTTCCCCCATCTCTCTCTTTCAAGGACAGGATCTCTTTATAGAACCCAGGCTCACTTTGTACTCCAGACAATCCTGCCGAAATCTCCCAAATACTGGGATTACAGGCTTATCGAGAGATTACTACATTGTGTGTGTGTGTGTGTGTGTGTGTGTGTAAGTACAGGTGGGCATGTGTCACTATGGAAATATGGAGGTTAGAGGGCAACTTTTAGAAGTCAGTTCAAAAAACGAAAACAACGAAAGAAATTTTAAAAAAAAGAGAGAGAGAGAGAAGTCATTTCAGTCATTGCATCCCGGGTTCCAGGGATAGACTGTACGTCACCAAGCTGGCATGGCAGGCCCTTTTACCTGCTGGGCTGTCTCATTGTTTTTCTTCTTTTTTTTAAGGTAGACTCTCACAAAGGTCAAGAGGGTCTAGAACGTGAGATACAGAAGGATAAACTTGAACTCTTAATCCTCCTCTCTCGCTTTCCCCAACCTCCAGGCTGGCATTACAGGTAGGCACCCTCATGCCTGGATTGAGAACTCCTTATTCTAAAGAACGCTATGCCCAGTGCCCACTCCACACTCAGATGTGAGAGGTGCTCAGTGGGTGTTCAATTGATGAATGTAAACACAATGCTGCTACCAACATCATCCTATGGTGAGCTTGGAACTCTGGCTGCCTGAGGTCCTCCCAGTGATACAGAGGAACATCACTGCCCAACAACTCTAGAAGTCCAAGGAAAGAGACTTGAGGAACCTATGTTCTGGCCCATTTGAACAGACTTCAAAAATATATTACCAGTCTGGAGAGATGGCTCAGTGGTTAAGAGCACTGACTGCTCTTCCAGAGGTCCTGAGTTCAAATCCCAGCAACCATATGGTGGCTCACAACCATCTGTAATGAGATCCAGTACCCTCTTCTGGGGTATCTGAAGACAGTGACAGTATACCCACATACATAAAATAAATAAATAAATCTTTTAAAGAAATAGAAAATAGCCTGGGGTGGTGCACACCAAAATCCTAGCACTTGGGAGGCAGAGGCAGGCGGATTTCTGAGTTCAAGGCCAGCCTGGTCTACAGAGTGAGCTCCAGGACAGCCAGGACTATACAGAGAGAAAAAAAAAATACAAATCAAACCCTGTTTCGGAAAAAAAAAAAATCCAAAACAAAAAGAAAGAAAGAAAGAAAGAAAAAACCAAATCCAAAAAACCAAAAAAAAAAAAACCAAAAAAAACCAAAACAAAACAAAAAAAAAACCCCACAAAAAAACCAAAAAACCAAAAAAACCAACAGAAGAATATCATAGTTTAAATTTCTTAATAGTCTTGCCTCCAGCTATGAGTTATGAGGGTTTCCACTTCCTGGATATCTGCTGCAATAAGCAGCAGAATTTTCCCTCTCCATTAGTGGTGAATCTGTCTAGAGCACTTCATGCTTCACAAAAATGATGTCACAGGAACAGTTTCGTGCCACATGTCCAAGTTTCTGAATGGGCCTGGAACAGTGCTCAGTGGTAGAGCCCTGGCTGGCATGCAAAAGTCCTTCTGGGTTCCACCCTCACCACTGGGGGAAAAATAAGAAAAATTCAAGATTTATTTTGATCACGATTAAAACTTTTTTATGTGTACTTAAGTGTGTGTTTGTGCCTGTAGTTAGCATATGCACATACAAGTCAGTATGTGCCTTTGCAAGTCAAAAGTGGAAGTGATGCCCAGGAAGTTTAGTTACCGAGAGCATTGAGCTGCGTGATGACGTAGGTGCTGGGAACTTTACTCCAGTCCTCTACAAGAGCCTCAAGCACTCTCAACAGAGGAGTCACCACTTCAGCTCCCTTCCCAAAAGAAAAACAATACAAATAATAAATAAGGTCCTTGGAATAAATGGACCATTTCCCCAAGGTCAGAGCTGCAGCCTCCGGTGAGCCTTAGGAGAATTTTGGTGGGGGTGGGGGTGGGGGTGGGGGTGGAGGGGGAGTTGTGGTTTGCATGGCCTTTACCCTATTGTCAAGCAAATTTACAGGCAGTGCTTTAAACAGATACTTCCTGGAACAAAGGTGAAAACAATCAGCGGAGACAGTATAGAGCACCCCTTAAAGAAAGAAAAAAGACCTGAGTATGTTAGGCCTGGAATCTGAGCTCTCAATAGAATATATTAGCAAGCAGTCCAGGGGCTGCCTCAGCTACTTATGTGTGTGTGGGTGTGTGTGAGTGTGTGTGTGTGTGTATGACACAAAGAGAGAGAGAGAGAGAGAGAGAGAGAGCACTCAGGAATTTGAAGGAAAGCAACATGGGGTATTTGGGAAGGTTTGAAGAGAGGAAAGGGAAGGGGGACATTTTGTAATCAAATTATAATTTCAAAACTGAAAAAAAAAGGAGGGAAGTGATAAATGCCTTCAATCTCAGCCCTTAGGTGGCAGAGGAAGGCAGATCTGAGCCTGGTCTTGGGAGTTTGGAGACAGCCAGAACTACATACAGAAACTCCTGTCTCAAACAACAACAAAAAATCAAAACACGTTGCTTTGATTCATGAAGGGTGTGTGTGACCTGGCAAAAGTTCTTTTCTGTACAGTTTTAGAAGTTACATTATCATTTCTGCTACAGCGTATCTTTTTTTTTTCTTGAGCTCAGGTCTTAAGTTTATCATTTCTGCTACAGTGTATTTTTTTTTTGATCCTATATCTCAAGAAGTTACTTTATCGTTTCTGCTACAGTGTATCTTTTTTTTTTTTTTTTTTTTTTTTTTAAGCCCAGGTCTCAAGTTACTTTATCATTTGTGCTACAGTGTAGTCTTTCTTGAGGGTTTCACTGTTATAGCTCTGGTTGGCCTGGAACTTGGTCTGTAGATATTAGACATGACTAGTCTTGAATGCACTACCTGCCTGGCCTTGTTGTAACTATGTATGGAAGGTTTTCCTTTCTAGTTGTAATTTTGACTTCCCCCAAAAGCTGGGATTACAGGCACGCCTAGTTGGCATACTCAACAATCAGAAGTAACCATACTCTCAAATCTTTTCCTGACTGGTGACTCAGGAAAAGAATTAACATATCAAGGAGTAATTTTCTTTTCTTTCTTCCTTTTGGCTCCTTTTGTTTTTTGAAATAGGGTTTCTCTATGTAGTCCAGCTGCCCCGTTGCACACCAATGTCAGGCTTATCCTCTCTCTCTCTCTCTTTCTTTTTGTTTTGAGACAGGGTCTTCCTATGCAATACTGGCTGGGCCCAAAACTCAGTAAATAGGCCAGACTAGCCTCAAACTCACGGGCATGCACCTGCCTTGGTCTCCTGAGTCGGGGGCCTTAAAAGCTTGCACCACTACGCCAGGTTAAGGAGTAATTCTCTGACATCTGTAATAAACGTCTGAACATGCTGTTCTGTGTAAATGAGATCTTTTTCCTAAGGCAAAAAAAAAAAAAGTTTGGGCTGGAGACGTGGCTTAGTGGTTAAGAGCACCTTCCAGGGGTCCTGGGTTCAATTCCCAGCAATTACAGGGTGGCTCCTGACCATCTGTAATGGGATCCTATGCCTTCTAGTGTGTCTGAAGACAGCTACAGTGCACTTATATACATGAAATAAATAAAATAAGTCGTTAAAAGATGTTTGTAATTTCAGTAGCTACCTGTTGTTTTATTGTACTATAATTTAACTGTGGTGCATTTTTGTCACTCAAAGCCAGGGAGAATTGCACTACTAATATATTTATTCTAAGTCTTGCTGAGATAGTTTTTCTTTTAGAAGATGAGAGATATGCTGGGCAGTGGTGGTGCACGCCTGTAATCCCAGCACTCTGGGAGGCAGAGGCAGGTGGATATCTGAGTTCGAGGCCAGCCTGGTCTTCAGAGTTGAGTTCCAGGACAGCCAGGACTACACAGAGAAACCCTGTCTCGGAAAAACCAAAAAAAAAAAAAAAAAAGAGAGAGAGAGAGAGAGAGAGAGAGAGAGAGAGAGAGAGAGAGAGAGAGAGAGAGATATGATTGTATACACGGTCTGGAGACAGGGTTTCTCTGTGTAGCCCTGGCTGTTCTGGAACTCACTCCGTAGACCAGGCTGGCCTGCCTCTGCCTTCCAAGTGTTGAGATTAAAGGTGTGCGCCACCACTGCCAGGCAGTTCGTGATAGTTTTAATTAGCAAAACATATGGTGGAAAAAGCAAGACATTTTCAACATGAATTAATCTTAAACTAAGGTGGAGAACTGTGCTCTGTGCTTGAAGCCAGAGCAGTTGAGCAAAGGTTATTAGGCCTCCAGCCCAAAGGAACTCTGGACAGTTAAACCTTGGTGAGAACTCTGGTAGAGAAGCTGTACTCTGGGCAAGTGTCCAGTGTCTCAAATTCTGAGATTGCATCGAAAATAGTGAAATTAAAAGAGTCCCAAATTATACTTGCACAATTCTGAAGAACAGCAACAATAGCAAAACCACAAAAAAGTGTCTCTGGTTCTATTCCTTCTCAAACTCTGGAAGATTTTAAAACTTTTCTTGTTAGTTAATAATGACTACTTTCCGGTAACGCGACATTGCCCCTCAGAGACTACAAGCCCCAGAAGGCTGCACACTCAGCACCCAGGACGCTCCTATCCCGAGCCAGGGCTGTATGCTGAGGCCGCAAACTCTTCTGGGACTTGTAGTCTACTCCCTTTCCCTGTCCGCGCAGACTCCAGCGGCCTCTGTCTGCCCTTCGGCCCTAACAGAAGCCCAGCCCAAAATTCTAAGCTCCCCACCCCCAACAAACTGTCTTTCCTCAGGAGCCAACCTCCTCCGGTCACGTGGGAAGACTCTCATGCTGCGATAGGTTGGGGTGTAAAGGGGCGGGGCCGAAGCCCCTGAGAGGTTCCGTGCCCCTGGTCCAGCCGCTTGTTTGGCTGCTGCCGTCACCTCATGGCGACTCGGCTTGAGGAGGCAACGCCGGGAAGAGGCGGCGGTACTGAGGAGGCTGCTGAGGGCGGACGGGGCGGACGGCGACGCAGCCCCCCGCAGAAGGTCAGTGGATGGGACGCCTTCGTTGTGGTTGTGTCGCGGGGATGATTAGGGTTACGCTTTCTGGGGTTCACCTCTTCACTTACCCCCTTTACCTTTAGCTATGGGACGAACATCCGGCCCTGTCCCCCTTTTCCTTCAGAAGAGTTGGGAGCAGGTGGGGAGGGGGGTTGAGACTGAAATGGATCCGGTGAGAAGGGACGATGGTTGGGACTTGGGGACACTAGGCGGTAGGGGGCTGAGGAAAGACAGGGTGGACCCCGGGCTGAGAGGGTGAAGGGGTGCCTGGCAGGGGCGCTCCAGGTGTGACAGCCACGTGCGGCAGGCGCTGCCCCGGGTCGTCAGGTGTTGTGGCTCATCCTGTGTGGTCACTGTGCACTGGGACTCCTCTGCCCAAGGAGGTGGCGGGGTGGGGGGTGGGGGTGGGGGCTCACTGGGTAGAGGATAGCTCTCTCGGCTTTGGGCAGGTGCGTAGGGCGCGCGCTGCGGGGTGCTCCCCGGCCTCACAGCTGAGGCTGTTGCGCAGTAAGATAACAGCGCAGAAGCCTGGGCTGCCTTTCGCCCCTTCCCCCCTTCCCCTTGCCCCCCCGCGGAACCCCGCGACACTGCGCGGGTGGCTACGCGGGGGACGCCGCGGGGTTCCCGGGACCCACACCGGGGGCTTGGTGTCTGGGTATCACCAATCAGCCTTGAGTGTGAGGCTGAGGATGAGGTGGTGATGCTGGAGAACCAGCATCTTCGCCTGCTAGCCTTCTCCCCATTCCCGCAACTACCCTCTCTTTCTTTTCTTTCTTTTTAATTTGGTAAGTGGAAACTTGAGTGCCTCCTGGGCTTCGATTTTGGTCTTTCTTAATCTAGGAGAGGAGCTGAACCGTTTGTTCCCGCTTGCCTTACTTGACTGGTGTCAAGGAGTTTTCGGTGTCTCCCTGGATACAAGAAAATCGAGATCTCTTTCAGAATGGGAGAAATCCACTTGTTCTGGAGCTCAGTGGGTGGAGTTTTGACAATGATTGCACAACGAGTAGGGTACAGGGCTTTCAGGCCCAGGAACCAAGAACTGGGGTGTATGGTATTGAAAAGGTGTAAATTCCGTCCATTTGCCTTGCAGGAGAACACACTGAAACCGCTTGACTTGTCGGACACCCTGCTCGACCACTGAGAGCTATTTAATATTACTTAATTATGTATTTGACTAATCTTAAAAACCACTCCTGTATGAAGTTACGAAATAATATTTTTCTAATGCGATTCATGAACTTCAAAATGGAGAACAAAGGTCTGGTTTACATTTGAACAGTGTCAAGAATTGGCTTTTGAGGCCTGTTCCTTCTTCCCTCACTTTTTTTTCTCTTTTTTTCTTTTGAGATGGGTTCCCCTGTAGCAGGCTGGCCTCATTTGACTATGTGTTTCCCCCCCCCCCCCGGGGGGGGGGGCTTGTCTTGAACCTACCATTTTCCTCTTGCCTTTGTTTCCTGAGTACTGAGATTACAGCAGTGAACCATCACTCTGGCCTCTGGCACTTTTTTTTCCTAAGGTCAGGTGTTTCCATGTTATATTCTGTCTCATAAAAGAAGGACCTATTGCTTGGAAGACTGGAAAAGAAGTTGTAGCCCAACAGGTCTTTAGGGACTCAACACTGTCACTTTGGACATTTATTCCCTGAGGGTGGGTAGCCAAACTCAGTGTTTGATTTCATAGGTTTCCCAGGGGAGAACTCTGATAAAAAGCCACTGCAATTGAGGACATAAGTTCCCTTTTATGCCACTAGAATAAGGACAAAAAGTCATTGAATTAGGAAGTAAGGCTTAATCAACTAGTATTTTAAACTATGAGGGCAGGTAATGACTCTTGGTGTTCACAGCTTTGGCTACTGACTGAATATGAATAGTCTTGTATGTCTGTTTTATTTTAACTACCTTTGTATTTCTTCGCTTATGCTCTTTTGGGATTCTTTTGGTTTCTATCTGACTATAAAATGGAATAGAAATTAACATTTCTTTTTGAATCATCATTTCAAAATTGGGTGAACATCTTGTGTCAGTAAACATTAATTTTTAGTTGCTCATTCATGATCTTCAGTTTATTGATTCTCGGTGAGAAACCTAAGAAAAGACTCCTTTTTCTAACTTAACCTCTATATTTTTGTTTTTCAGGAAGCAGAAATGATGTTAAACAATTTCAGTTGGTTTTAAAGTATTGGAGGAATTGAGAAACATGATTTCTTGTTATTATTTATATCATAGGACTTGAAGTGAAGAAACGTGGAGATGGGCTCTGTTGGTTCCTGGTTCAAATCATCTGCCTGGCCATTTTGATTTTTCTGAGGCAGTGTCTGCTCTGGCCTCCCAAGTGCTGTGCAAGTGAGATTAC
The DNA here is from genome assembly GCF_947179515.1 of Apodemus sylvaticus. Lineage (NCBI taxonomy): Eukaryota > Metazoa > Chordata > Mammalia > Rodentia > Muridae > Apodemus > Apodemus sylvaticus. The sequence goes on from NC_067495.1 coordinate 29,058,143, forward strand.
TACACCCACTTTTTAAAAGAGAGAATCTTACTTTGTTCATCTGGCTGGCCTTGAACTCCCAGGCTTAAGTGCCTAGTCACTCTTGACCTGCTCAGTTAGTTATAGCATGGTTTCATAACTATATTCACTTGAACAGGCTCTTGAGGTGACTTTTCTAAAGGTAATATCGCAGTATATTTTTAGGTGTCACTTGAGAAATTGCCTTAAACCTGCTGGTATTATAGGTACTAACCACATTTAGTGATCTAATTTGCCTATTTTTTTTAATACTAGGGATTGGGAGGTGGGGATTACAGGTTTGTGCCATTGGGCCCAACTTTAATTTGTTAAAGTTAAATAAAGTTTTAAACTTTCTTTTTCAATTACACTAGCCTAACTTCGAGAAGGCAGGCAGATCTATCTCTGAGTTCAAGGCTGCTTAGCCTACAAAGTGAGTTCTAGGACAGCCAGGGCTATTACACAAGAAAACCCCTGTCTTGAAAAACTCAACGAAACAAACTAGTTAGAAGCATAAAGTACAGAGTTCTCATCTTCCTGCTTACAAATACCCCTTCCCCTTATTTACATGTTGCAGTAATGTGCTACAATTTGTTACAGTTGTTCAGACATTGCAGATACATTGTTACTGACTAACCTCATGGTTTTCAGGGTTCCAGTGATGTTATATAATGTAAGAATTTTGAGGAGTATATAATAACAA
>NC_067495.1:29059042-29159153 GCF_947179515.1 Apodemus sylvaticus
GGGTGCTTGTGCTACCACACCTGGCTTCCTGTAAATTTCTTAATTTTTCTTTAGAGCTGGGAAGCATTCCTTTTTGTTGTTGTTGTTTTTGTTTTATTTTTTTTTTTGGATTTGGTTTTTTCGAGACAGGGTTTCTCTGTATAGCCTGGAACTCACTCTGTAGACAGGCTGGCCTCGAACTCAGAAATCCACCTGCCTCTGCCTCCCAGAGTGCTGGGATTATAGGCATGCGCCACCACTGCCCAGCTGAAGCATTCCATTTTTAAAAATACAACCAAAATTTCATTATCCATTCATCTGTTGACCGACAACTAAGTTAATTCCAAGTCTGCCATAGTGAATAAAGCAGCAATAAACATTTACAAATAATCTTCAAACTGATTTCCACAACGGCTGTATTAATTTTTATCCCAAAAAAATTTAACATATACTCACAATTGATCTGGGTGCTATGGCAGAGGCAGGCAGATCTCTGAATTGGGAGGGTAGCCTGGTCTACATAGTGACAGCCAGAGCTTCATAGTGAGACCTTGTCTCAAAAACAGAACAAAAAAATTTGCTTATACTTGGACCATTTTTTGATTCCTAGTTAAAATTGTTTCCACTTGCAACTAATTAGACTTTATTAGTTGTGAAAAAAAGGTGCATAAAATGATCAGTGTATTCTATGTTAAAATATTTTTATTAGAATTTATTGTTTGGAGTGTTGATTTCTATGTTGTATTTCCAAAGTGTCTACAAAATTTATTATCCCCTCTGAATAATAACTACTTGTAACCCTCACACATCTTCATCTATCTTCTTTGTTCATAGAAAAGTCAAAGAAGAAAGGACAGATAGAGCAGTAGTTTAGAAATACCTTTTCTTTTTCTGTCCCATAACCATGCCACCATTTCCATAGGGTCCCATACTAACCTAGGCTGTCTGAAAACAGGATGGATGGAACCTTGATTGGCTTTCACCTTGTGGTAGTCCAGCTTCAGCTTCCCAAGTTCTAGGATTATAGGGTTGAGTGACTAGCACATTTCTCTAAGGGTTATTTGGGCAGAAGTGTAGGCCTTGTTAAAAGTGAGAATATATGCTAAAAAAATCTCGTGTGTGTGTGTGTGTGTGTGTGTGTGTGTGTGTGTGTGTGTGTGTGTGTGTATATGTGTGTGTGCGCGCATGCCCTCTAACTTACAGAGATCCATCTGCCTTTGCTGAGATCAAAGTGTGGACCACCATACACAGCTTTATTCATTCATCGGTTTATTTTATGTATGTTAGTGTTTTGCCTTCATGTATGTGTGTACTCATGTATGCATGGGACAGAAGAGGCATCAGGCCCCTAGAACTGGAGTTAATGTTGTGAGCTGCCATGTAGCTCAACAGCCATTGTCTATATTCCATGTATCTTGGGGTCCTCCCCATTGTTTTTTTGAGATAGTCTTATGGAACCTAGGTATAGCAGAAGATAATCTTGAACTCCTGCTCCTCCTACATTCATCTTCCAGCTGCTGAGATTTCAAATGTTGCCATGCCTGGCACCTGTGCTGGTTTTTTTTTTTTTGTTTGTTTGTTTTGGTTTTTGGTTTTTTGGATTTGGTTTTTTTCAAGACAGGGTTTTTCTGTATAGCCCTGGCCGTCCTGGAACTCACTCTGTAGACCAGGCTGCCCTCGAACTCAGAGATCCTCCTGGCTCTGCCTCCCAGAGTGCTGGGATTACAGGCGTGCACCACCACCTCCCAGCTACCTGTGCTGTCTTAACACATTTCTTGAGTATAGTAAAGGTTAAACATTTAAAAAAGTAATAAAATGAAAAGAGAAAGAATGCAAAAGAAAGAAAGATTGTTTTTCTTTTTTTAGTTTGGAAAAGCAGCTGCTTTTTCTTTTAAAGGAGGATCATTTGAGCTTAGCAATTTCGCAAATTGAGACCAACCTTTATAACACTGCAAGACTGTCGAGAGAGGGCAGAGTGGGAAACTGAAGGAGTGTAACTTCTAGATTACAAGACTGCTTCTCTCTCACGGGGGCGCTCCTTGGCTCGTGCTAAAGAAGCTGGCTATCATGTTTTTAAGAGGCTGATGGAAAGACCTATATGGCAAGCAACCAAGGAAGGTCTTGGGCCAACTGCTCATGAGGAGCTGAGGCCTCAGTCCAACAGCTCATATGGAATTGAACCCTGGCAACAACCATAAGAGTGAGCTAAGAAATAAATCCTTCCCAGTAAAGACTTCAGATAATTTCAGCCTATGGGACCCTGTCAAGGACCCAGTCAGGCCACACCCAAATTGCCAAACTATGGAAATTGAGATCATCAATAATTTTAGCTACCAAAGTTTTGTGGTAGTTAGCACAAAATCTGTTTTCTTTTTGAATAAATTAACTTTAATTTAAATTTTTCTGGCACAATTTATCATATGGTAAATGTTATTACATATAGCCCATGACAACAAAAGTTTCTTTGAATTCGCAACCATCTCCATCTCCCCAGTGCTGGGATTAAAGGTATGCGCCACCATTACCTGGGTTTCTTCCTTTTTCTTTTTTTTTTCTTTCTTTTCTTTCTTTTTTTTCTTTTTTCTTTTCTTTTTTTTTTTTTTTTTTTTTTTGAGGCAGGGTTTCTCTGTGTAGCCCTGGCTGTCCTGGAACTCACTTTGTAGACCAGGCTGGCCTAGAACTCGGAAATCCACTGGCCTCTGCCTCCCAAGTTCCCAAGTGCTGGGATTAAAGGTGTGTGAAACCACCACCCAGATAGTTTTTAGATTCTTTCCATATTTTTGCATGGTACAAAATGAATAGTTTGGTTAATAACCTTGTATTCAAGTGATAACATCTGGATAGTAAATCAAACAGAGTTGCTAGGTGAAAGCAAATATGTATTCAGATGTTGATAGAGTTTTTTTTTACCTCTGCAAATCTCAGAAATAATAATTTAGATGTTTTGATATTTTACTGATTGGCCTATTTGGGCACATTGGGGTTTGTTGTGTCTTAACAAACAAATATTGATAGGTACAAGACATACTTTACTTTAATTAGGATTTAAATTTAAAAATCAATTTATTATTGTTCATATGTGTATGAATGTGGTGCATGTGTGGGAATCAGAGGAGAATTTCTGGGAGTTGGCTGTCTCCTTCCACCATGGGTTCAAAGGGTTGAACTCAGGTTGTTAGTCTTCCGCAGCAAGTTCTTTTATCCACTGGTAGATCTTGCAGGTCCATTCATTGGCATTTAAAGATATGTTTATTATTTTTATATGTATGTGTGTGCGTGCACCTATAAGAGTTGGTGTGCCTTCTGCTTATAGGAGCAATTGGAAGCCAGTAGAAGATATTAGTTCTCCTGGAGTTTCAGGCAGTTGTGAGCTGCCATGCAGGTGCTGGGGACTTCACCCAGGTCTTCTGCAAGAACGGCAAGTGCTCCTAACCATTGAGTCATCTCCCCAGCCTGATTGATCTTTTTATTCATCTCCATCTCCCTCTCCCTCTCTCTCTCTCTCTGTCTCTCTCTCTCTCTCTCTCTCTCTCTCTCTCTCTCTCTTCTCTCTCTCAAGACAGGGTTTCTCTGTATACCCCAGGCTGGTCTCAAACTCAGAAATCCGCCTGCCTCTACCTCCTAAGTGCTGGGATTAAAGGTGTGCGCCACCACTGCCTGGCTCATATTTTTTTTTATTATGAGCAAGGTTGAAATGTTTTTCTCTACTGGGCATTTTTAGTTCTTTAGTTGTGATATAACTATTCACAAACCCTTGAAAACTAGGGTTTCCTGTGGCTTTTGGGTTAGTTCAAATTTTTCAGTTACCATTTAGTGACTTGATTGTCCACCCCTCCTCCCAGGGTTGTTTGTGGTTTTTTCTTTTTGCTTCAGTTTTGCTTTACCTGCAGGTGTGTGAACACTACTCTGTTTCCCTTCCTTTCACTCCCTCCCAATATGGTTTAGGAGATGTCGTAAATTATTTGTTTTCTTTACCAATTTAAAGTGACACCATTTTTAATGTTTGTGTGGTTTATACTTGAACATTGTGCAACATTGTTCCATAATTAGGAACTCTCAGATAAGTATCTCATCAGTGGAATATAAATTAAATATCTCCTGTCATTTTATATTTTGAGACATGAATAATTTTTTTAAATTCATTTTGTGTCCAGAAGTAGTTGACATTAGGTAATATCTGTGATTATTCTTCAAACTCTGTCTGTCTGTCTGTCTGTCTATCTATCTATTTATCTATTCATGTAGCCCTGCCTGTCCTAGAACTTACTATGTAGACCAGGCTGGCCTCAAACCCCCAAGTGCTGGGATTAAAGGTATTTGCTATTATGCTTAATTTTTGAGACAGGTCTCTCATTGAATCTGGAGCTCATCAATATGACTAAGACATCTGGCCAGTAAGGTCTTAGAGGTCTGCTTTTTTTTTTTTTTTTTTTTTTTTTTTTGGCTTTTTTTTGAGACAGGGTTTCTCTGTGTAACCCTGGCTGTCCTGGAACTCACTCTGTAGACCAGGCTGGCCTCGAACTCAGAAATCCGCCTGCCTCTGCCTCCCAGAGTGCTGGGATTACAGGTGTGCGCCACCACCACCCAGCTTGCTTTTTTCTATTCCTTGACCCCTGACCTCCACTGTCCATCCCTGTTCCTATTGTACATGGATGCTAGAGATCTGAACACAGGTCTTCCTGCTCAGGCAGCAGATAGTTTACTCACAGAACCACTTCCCTAGTTCCTAATGTGTTGTCTTTTGAATACAGGTATAAGCTGGGTGTCGTGGTGCATTATTATAATCCCAGTACTTTGAAGCCTGAGGCAGAGAGGATTATAACATTTTTTTTTTTTTGGTTTTTTTGGATTTGTTTTTTGTTTTTTGTTTTTTTTTGTTTTTTTTTTTTTTGTTTTTTTTTTTGAGACAGGGTTTCTCTGTTATAGCTCTGGCTGTCCTGGAACTCACTCTGTAGGCCAGGCTGGCCTCGAATTCAGAAATCTGCCTGCCTCTGCCTCCCAGAGTGCTGTGATTAAAGGTGTGCACCACCACCACCACCACCACCACCTGGCATGGATTATAACAAATTTAAGGTCACCTGGTATATATAGTGTAACCTTGTCTTAAAAGACAAAAACTGACAAAACAAACAAAAATGTCATTAAAAATTACAGAGCTATATACACCAAAATCTAATATATACTAATACATAGTAATAATCATTTGATGTGTTAAAAGTAAAAGCAGTTTCATTTCATTCTTTTGTTCTAGCACAGAAAAACCTGCTATTGATTAAGGAAGCATCAATGCTGGTGGTGGTTGTGTACCCCTGTAACCAGGAAGCAGAGACATGTTGATCTTGTGAGCTCAAGTCCAGCCAGGGCCACATAATGAGACCCTGCCCACATATGGTGACAGTTTATTTTCAAAAAATTGTACATTTTTAAAAATATTTGAGTGGGTTTTTCTACAGGGGGGGGGTAGTGGTGTGTTTTGTTTGGTCTCTGTTGAAACAAGGTATGCATGTAAAGACAAGGTCTGAGTAGCCTGGAATTAATTAACTGTATAGTCCAGTCTAGGCTACTCAGATTCAAAGTGATCTTGCTTTCCTCAGCTACCTAAGTGCTGGGATAATAGGCATAAACTACCATGCCTAGGTGCTTTGCTTGTTTTTAACTGTCTATCTATCTATCTATCTATCTATCTATCTATCTATCTATCTATCTATCAATCTATCAATCTATCATGTGTTCATTTGTGAGGATATGTCATGACACACAAGTGGAGGTCAGAGAACAACTTGGGAGAATTGGTTCTTGTACCATGTGGATTCTGAAGACTGAACTCAGGTTGTCACTTGGTAGCAAGCACCTTCACCTGATCTTACCCTAGTATCTTGTGATGTGATCATTCTATATAGTACACAGCCCTAATTGGCCTAAAAATTGTTAAAATCGATCCGTCTAAGCCTCCCAAGTGGTTCATTACTGATGGCCACTATAATGCTATGCAAAAATAACCATTTTAAAAATATATTTCTTTTCAACATTTTATTGTGCTTATATATTTATATATGAACATCTCTATATAATGTGTAATAATATATAATATATATTATATGTAATATAAGACATACATGTACTGTTTTGTGTTTTTGTTTTAAAAGATTTATTTACTTAATATATCTGAATACACTGTAGCTGTCTTCAGACAAGGATTCAGATTCCATTACAGGAGCCACCATGTGGTTGCTGGAATTTGAACTCAGGACCTCTGGAAGAACAGTCAGTGCTCTTAACCACTGAGCCATCTCTCCAGCCCCTTGAGATTTTTTTAAAATCTTGTTATTAGGATTGGAACCCAGGGTCTTGCACATGGTAAATCACGTGCTCTACCACCAAGTTGTACCATGCCAACCAATCATTTGTCTTCTAACTTTTTTCATATCATCTCTTTCCATTATTTTTTATTTTTGTTGTTTGTTTTGAGTCAAGGTCTCTTTGTATGCCTTCTAAGTGCTGAAATTACAGATAGGTGCCACCATGTTAAGTTTCTCCTTATTACTAAGATGGCTAGGACACAGTACAAAGATGTTTGACTAGAAGAAGATAGAGGATAATTATAAAGCCGTCAGTTGTTGAGGTTACCAGCATGGACTGAGAAACTTAAATTGCTAGGGTTCAAATCTTTGACCTGCAATATTCAGTGACCTTTGACCATACACTTTGCTAGGCCATTTTTATCTGTACAAGAAAGTGATAAAACTTTCCTCATGACCTTGTGTAGATGAAGTTAGTTAATAATAGGAGGTGCTTACCATAATCCCTGGTTGTAGTATTCACTCTGTTAGCTGCTACAGCTATAGTTCATAGAAAAGACCGTGCGAAAGGAAACACACCTAGAATGCCTAGGAGACAGTAAGTAAGCAAGTTTCATTTTTGTTTTTAATTTTAAAGATGGGGTCTTATATATCTAAATTGACTTTGAACTTCTAATCTTCCTGCCTTCAGCTCCCAAGTGTTAAGTGGCAGGCATGCATTGCACCTTCATGCCAGGTTTAAAACTGTCCCAGGAACCTAACCCCAGCCTCCGAAGTAAGAAAATTCATTGACTGTGTGATACAGAATACTCTATAAAAATAAGGACTAGAAAATCATTCACATGTTGGCATAAAATAAAAAAAGAAAGTATATAAGAAAGAGGACTGGTTGCCTAGGGGTTAGTGGGGAAGATAAAGACTGAAAGCTAAAAAGTACAAGGGATTTGTTGTTGTTGTGGGGAAGATAAAGACTGAAAGCTAAAAAGTACAAGGGATTTGTTGTTGTTGTTGTTGTTGCTGCTGCTGCTGCTGCTGCTGGCTGTTTGCCCTTTGCTTGCTTTTGGTCTTTCTTTGAGGAAGTGTCTCTCAGGAGTTCAGGTTGACCTTGAACTCTGGATCCTTCTACTTCCATTTTGCTAATACTAGGATTATACATTTTTGCTACCACACTGGGCTCAATGTTTCTTAAAGTGACAAAAGTCTATCTCACCTGCAGAATAACACCACCACAACATGCTTATAAAGACACTTCGAATTGTGCTTATATTTCCCTAAGTGCTGTTCCCAAAGGTGCTCAAGCCTCTACTCATTCGGAATTGCTAGGAGGAAATAGAGGACATGGCAAAAAGAAAGAAGCTTCTCAGAGCAAGCTTCTGTCTAGAAGCCAGCTTTGGAGCTAGGCTCAGGTGGAGTCAGGATCAGAGGGAGGAGTCTAGTAATGGGAAGGCAAGACATCTCATTAGGGTCAAGCAGAGTCAAAGACAGCGTTAAGAGAATCTGCTGTTGCAGAGGGCTAGGTTTGGCTCCCCGTACCCACTTGGCTGTTCACAACTTCTCATCCAACTTGTCAGTGGGACTCTGCCGGCTCAGATTGGTCCACTGTTCATTCCACATCTCCTTCCATAGTCAGCAGCATACAAGCCACCTCTCCATACTTCACATTTGGCTCTCCTGCAGTGGGCTTACTTTCTTGGGCCAGATTTCCTAAAGTTCCATTCTTTTTTAAAAAAGATTTATTTATTTTATGCATATGAGTACACTGTAGCTGTCTTCAGACTCACCAGAAGAGGGCATCAGATCCTATTACAGATGGTTGTGAGTCACCATGTGGTTGCTGGGAATTGAACTCAGGACCTCTGGAAGAGCAGCCAGTGTTCTTACCCACTGAGCCATGTCTCCAGCCCTGTTCCATTGTTTTAGTTAGGATTTCATTGCTGTGAAGAGACACTGTGACCAAGGTAACTCTTATAAAGGGCAACATTTAATTGGGGCTGACTTACAGGTTAAGAAGTTTAGTCTATTATGGTGGGAAGCATGGCAGCATGCAGGCAGATACAGTGTTAGAGAAAGAGCTGAGAGTTCTCCATCTTGATGTGCAGGTAGCAGAATGAGACTGTGTGTCACACTGAGTATAGATTGAGAATAGGAGACCTGAAAGTCTGCCCCAACAGTGACACATGTTCTTCAACAAGGCCACACCTACTCCAACCAGGGTATACCTAATAGTGGTACTCCCTATGGCCAAGCATTCAAACACATGAGTCTATGGGGGCCATACCTATTTAAACCTTCATACCATGGAACCTGGGTCTAGTGCTACATCTCAGCCATGGTGCCTACCAGCTGCTCCTTACACTCAGGTACTGTTTCCTTCAGCATTCTAATTTCCTTAGGGGAAAAAAAGCAACAGAAGCCAGAAGAGGGTAACATCCAGCCAGAAGGTGGAGTAGCAGATCGTTGTGAACCATCTGACATGGGTTCTGGAGGCAGAACTCAGGTCATTTGAAAGAGTAGCACATACTCAATAATTGCTGAGCCATATCCAGCTCCCCATTGTGAAACTCCCTGCTCATTCCCAAACAGGATCTCCTCTCACTGCATAGTCCTCCAGAGTGCTGGGATTGAAGGGGAGTACTACCACACCCAGCATCCTTGTGCAACTTTTAACAAACTTTGAAGTAAAGAAAATTACACAAATTAAGAACGTTTGGACTTAATAAAGTTTTAAGACGTGAACTTCAGTCTTATCCCACCTATATCAATAAATACCAAGCACTACAAGCCCATTCTGGTAACATCTATTTGCCTAGCTTCTTTTTATACATAAATTGTTCCTCTTAGTAAATACTCTTTGAAGCCTTCCTCTTCATGTTAGGCCTGTGAAAGCTGTGCTGCTGTGTTTGCACTGTGTTCATTTTCATGGCTCAGTGCTCAGAACATATTGCAACTGATAATGATTCTGTTGAGTTGATTTAGTTTTAGGACTGTTCCAAGTAGTGCTGCTTTAAACATGCTTTGGCCTTTCAGTGCACCTATGTACACACTTGGGTGAAATCCTAGGAGTGGAATTAAGTGGGTTAGAAGCTATCCATATTGCCAAAGAACTGCAGTGCCAATTTGTTCTCCAGAAAGTAATGTCACTGGCCTGTAATTCCAACACTTGGGACATGGTATCTGGAAGACCAGGAGTTCAAGGCCTTTTTTGGAGGTACAGTTGATACTAGGCCAGCTTGGTTTACACGTGACCCTGCTTAAAAAGAGGACTACAGCCTAAAAACATAGTAATTGATTTATGTCAACCTTAGATCATACAAGATAAGTAGCAGTGGCCTTAATGTCTTTATTTCCTTCTACACTGATCCTTCCATTATTTTTAGCTCTTCAATTTGGATATATTACATTTTGAAATACCTTTTATTTTACTTTAATTGTGTGCATGCGCATGCAAGCATATATGTAGGTCCATGTAAGGGCACTACCTCTATAGGCTAGAGGTGATGAATCCCTCTGAAGATAGAGTCACAGACAGGTGTGAGCTGCCTAACATGTTGTTAGGAAGCAAACTTGTGTTGTAGTATATACTCTTAACTGGTGAGCCGGCTCTCCAGCCCTGGTATGTTATAACTGGAAATAACAGGTGGCTCAGGGGGTTAAGGCAATTGCCAAAAGCTTGAAAACCCAAGTTTGATGCCTGAGACCCACAAGGTGGAAGGAGAGAACCAACTCCTACAAGTTGCCCTCTAATTACTTGTGACATGGATTGTGGCATGCTTATACAGACACACACACATGTATGCATGCTTGCATGAATGCACATACTCATAAATAAATCAGTGTAATGGAAGACTTAGGAAGCAGCTCAGTTGTTAATTGTTGTTCTTGTCATCTTTGCTCAGGCTGCCCTCAGACTCAGACTCCCCTACCTTAGTTTTCTAAGTGTCTGATTCCCACTAATTTTGTTCTATTTACTTTTAGAGATGTATTTATTATGTTAATACACTGTCACTCTTCAGACACACCAGGAGAGGGTATCGGATCCTATTTGCAGATAGTTGTGAGCCACCATGTAGTTGCTGAGAATTGAACTCAGGACCTCTGAAAGAGCAGTTGATACTCTTAACCGCTGAGCCGTCTCTCCAGCCCCTTTTGTTTTATTTTGAGTGATGGTTTCACTCTGTAGCTCATACTGACTTGGAACTCACTATACAGTCTAGTCTGGACTTGAATTTGCTTCAATCTTCCTGCTTTAACATATTTCTTTTAACCTTTTCTGAATTGAAAACAATTTTTATATATAATATATTTTGACTGTTTTTTCCTCTTTTCAAATTTCCCCCAGATCTGCTATATCACTTTAAGTGCTAGGAATATAGGTGTGAACCATCAGACTAAGCAACTGTAATTTTTTTTAAAAAAAAATGATTGTTTTTTTTCCTTTTTTAGTGCTAGTGCTTGAACCCAGGGCCTTGTACATGTTAGGCATCATCCCTCCTCAGAACTACAGCCCTAATCCATTAATTTTCAAAAGTATCTTTTCACTAATTATGGTAAGAGAACTATACTAGATACTTTGTATCCAGAAAGGAAGAAATCTTTTCTTTGCGTTTTTGGGGAATGGGGTGGGTTTCGAGACAGGGTTTCGCTGTGTAGCCCTGGCTGTCCTGGAATTCATTATGTAGACCAGGCTGGCCTCGAACTCACGGAGATCTGTCTGCCTCTGCCTCCCAAGTGCTGGAATTAAAGGTTTACCATCCAGCTAGAAATTCCTTTTTTTGTTTTGTTTTGTTTTGTTTTTTGGATTTGCTATGCATAGCAAGACCCTGCCTTGAACAAAGATGATACAAAAGAAAATAAGGTGAAAACAATGACTCAAGGGAGAAGGAAACCAGAGTAAATGCTCTTCAGGTTTGTTTTTGTGTGGATGCTTTCCATATTAGTGATGGAACCATTTAACAGACCAGTCTTAATTCCTATGGTATAGCATGATAGAAGTTTATTATTCACCCACCTAACGTTCCAGTATGTGTTTTCTTTGCAGGTACAGTGTCTTTCCTGTGTGTACATGGAATTTGGGCCAGGCTGCTTTTATCCTCTGACCCTGCCATCTTACAGCACCTTGGTGACCTCTGTATTTAACCAGAATGAGGAAGAGGTGGAGGACAAAGACCATGTCCTTCTAAGAATAAAAGTCTGGTTGCTAAAGTGACACTCGTAGCCTGGACTAACATGGAGGTCAACGGGCTGGAAAATATAGTGTGCTACTACTGGATGCTACCACCTGTCCCTCAGTCCCCACTGCACTAGATAACTTTGGGAGCTAGTTTTTGGTGGATAGCCACCTAGGTAGCTAGCTGCACTGTCCTATCATCCTTAAGATAACGATAGGATAGCTAACGTTTATCAACTTGGGACAGTTTACTGTTTAAAAGATAGTAATTATTTTTAAATCATGAATTTTTATAAGGAAAAAAGTTTAGATTTATTACTAATTGGCATTCTTGCTTCCCTTGTTAGCATGTAGTCAGGCTTTGTTTTAACTTTATCTTTTGGCAGTGCTATGGATGAGGCCCTGTAACAGTTTCGATTATGTTTCAGTGAAACCTAAAAGCTACCTTGTTTACATCAAACTCACAATCCACTATGTAAAAGAACTGTTAAGCTATGGCATGCCATTGGTTATGGATTCCTTCAACTTAACTCTTTCCATCTTTCTCCCCTTTCTCTAGTTTGAAATTGGCACAATGGAAGAAGCTAGAATTCATGGGTTAGGAGTGAAAGCAGACATGGTATGTAACTCTCAAGCAAATGATATTCTTCAACATCAAGACTCCAGTTGTCGTGGCACAACTAAGAAGCACTCACTGGAAGGGGATGAAGGCAGTGACTTTATAACAAAGAACAGAAATTTGGTGAGCTCAGTATTTTGTACGCAGGAGACAAGAGAAGAAATTCCTGGACGAGAAGCTCGAACAGGTCCTCCTGATGGCCAGCAAGATTCAGAGTGCAGCAGGAACAAAGAGAAGACCTTAGGTAATAAGCTCTGCTCACCAGTTGCATGTTTTCATCTACTGCTCATTTTATTCACATTGTGACCAGCACAGGTGGCCATGAACAGTGCTCGGTTGGGTTTGCTTGACTAAAGCACCTGTTATGGGCCAGTGAGGCAGCTCAGTGGGTAAAGCAACTTGGCGCTAAGCCTAAGGCTGATGCCTGGGACCCACAATGATCAAACTTGCAGCACAACTGCTACAAGTTGTCTTCTAACATCCACCCATGTACTCTGGGACACACACACTAAAATAAATACCTGTTACTTCAGGTTAGTCAGCTTGTTTACTGCAGTTATGTACAGGAGGTGGAAAGAATAGAAGGAAGCTTAGTTATCTCTCTATATAATCAATAATTAACTCTTCTTTTTTTAATTTATTTATTTATTTATTGTTATATCTAAGTATGCTGTAGTTGTCTTCAGATACACCAGAAGAGGGCATCGATCTCATTACTGATGGTTGTGAGCCACCATGTGGTTGCTGGGATTTGAACTCAGGACCTTCAGAAGAGCAGTCAGTGCTCTTAACTGCTGAGCTTTCTCTCCAGCCCAAGAATCAACTTTTGATAAGATTTGAGGAGTAGCATTTGACTTGCATTATTTGCATCTTTACTAGTCTGATCAAATGAAGGTGAAAACTATATAATCAGTTTAAGACTGGACATTCCAGCACCCAAGAGACAAAGGCAGGTAGATCTCTGAGTTTGAGGCCGGCCTGATCTACAGAGTTCCAGAACAGCCAGGACTACACAGAGAAACCTTGAAAAATAAAACAACAATAAAAAAAGACCCGACATATAATTCTAGACAGTATGTTAACTGTATACTTCAGAAAGTGAATTAATCAGGTTTCAGAGGTATTTTTTGCTTTCTTCTACATAGCTTGTGATTAGATAAGAAATGTGATATGCTTAATCTTTTCTGGTTTTTTTTTTTGAGACAACATCTCATATAGTTTGGGCTGACTTCAGACTTCCTGTATCACTGAGGCTGGCCTTTAATAAATCCTGCTCCTCTTGACATATCTCCCAAGTGCATCAAGGCATCAACTGTGTTGTTGTGTATGGTGTCATTGTCCTCCATGCCAAGGATTGAACCTGTGGCCTCATGCATGCTAGGCAATATCTGGATATGCTGAGACTCATGAAGAAGACTGAGAGCTCCTTTTAGTGTCAATTTTTTTTGAAGGTCTCACTATATAGACCTGGCTGGCCTGTCATTTGCTGTGTAGACCAGGCTGCCTCAAACTTATAGATAACTGTAGTTAAGTTTACCACCACATAATTTACATATATGAATGGTAAGGGGTACTTTTTCTTTTGTTTTGTTTTGAGACGTCCTCACTATGCAGCCCTGGTTAACACAAAATTCAGTATGTAAAGTAAGCTGGCCTCGATTGTAGCTAGGATTAAATCTGTTTTTGCCACCACACCCTGCTCTATAGGTGTTATATATATGTTTGGAGTTACCTTTCTCTTTGGAAGGGATTTTCTTTTTTGTTTTGTTCTTTTGAGACAAGGTCTTAAAGGTAGCCCAGGCTGACCTTGAACTCAATATGTAACCAAAGATGACTGGCCTGAACCTTTGTCTTCACCTCCCAAGTCAAATTAGGGCTATAAGTGCATGCCACCATGGCTTGCTTGACTTACCTTTCTTGTTAACATAATCTCCTCTTTAAAATGTAAAAGTTAGGAATATGAAATGTAATTTTATTTCCTTAGAAATGACACCTTTCCTAAATCATACTTGACTATATAAACAAGCAATTCAGCAATTCTATTTCTAGGCATATATACCCAAGAAGATTAAAAACTTGTATACACAGAAGTTTGCAGACAGTGTTCATAGCATTATTATTATTATTATTATTATTATTATTATTTGGTTTTTTGAGACAGGGTTTCTCTGTGTAGCCCTGACTGTCCTGGAACCTGGAACTCACTCTGTAGACCAGGCTGGCCTCGAACTCAGAAATCCACCTGTCTCTGCCTTCCAAGTGCTGGGATTACAGGCGCATGCCACCACCGCCCAGCAGAATTATTATTCTTAATATCTAAAAGAAGTAAAAGCCCAAGTATCCATTAGGTGATAACGAGTAAACAAAGTATAGTCGATCTATAGGCTATAATACTCCTTAGCATAGGAAGGAAGGGCGTGTCGGAACAGTCTTCATGAAGGAAGCTAACAAACTATTTTGCAATGAAAGCCAGACACTAAAGGCTCTGCATTGTATATGTTCTCTTTTGTATGAAATATCCAGAATTGTAAAATTTTTGGAGACAGAAAGTAGATTTATGGTTGCCAGAGGTGGGGTAGATGGAGGTGCAAGAAGTAACTCTTATTGGCTATGGTTTGTTTTAAGGGTAATAAAAACACTCCCAATTAGATAGTTGCCATGATTGTACAACCTTGTGAATATACTAAATTGTGAATCCCTAGGCCAACATGGGCACGGTTTCTCTCAAAACAAAAACATTACATTAAAAATAAAAGTGAATTGTAGTCTGCAAATTCTGTTTCACACAAAAAAGTCCTAGCACTGAAAACAAACAAACATACAACAACAAAAGCGCTTGAGTTTACAAATTCTCATAATGTTATTATTAGTCTTAGGCCAAATGGCTTTTGGGTTTTACTAATAAAATTTTATGTGAATAGAAATGTTTTCTCATTTTTTCAGAGATGGAAGAAGGCATCTTACTCTGTTGATATCTTTCATAGGCTCAAGTCACTGTGCTCACATTAAAAAGTACTCAGTTTTGAAGTCATTCTGGTTTTTTCTTCCCATAGCAATCTATATACCAGTCATTGATGTACACACACTAAGGAGGCTCATCTGTAAGAGTGAACACAGTCCTTACCTGATTTTCCCTGTCAAAGTCCTTAAAATACTGTTAGGCTTTCCTTCAACCCCACCCCTGGGAAGAGTTGTCTTGCTGGTTTTTTTTGCCTCTGATGGCATTGGCTAACACAGGAATAACAAAGTAAATCACCAGAAAGTAAGTTACTTAATTGCACATAGGAAAGGTATGTACATTTGAGATGGGCAGAGCATATGTCCAACTGAACCATCTGAAAGTCTGTCTATGTACTTGGTCAGACTGAAGCTTTTGTCTTTAAGATTTATTTATTATATGAAAGTATACTGTAGCTGTCTTCAGACACTCCAGGAGAGGGCGTCAGATCTCCACCTTGTAAGCCACTTGTGGTTGCTGGGACTTGAACTCAGGACCTCTAGAAGAGCAGTCAGTGCTCTTAACTGCTGAGCCATCTCTCCAGCACCATAAGAATTCTTAGCAGTATTAGAGAGTACAATTGGAATGGGTGAGGAACAGAGGAGGGTCTGTTAATCCAAAATGTAAAAGTAGCTCCTTACCTTCCGGAAAATCAAGCCCAGGACATGGTAACCAATTGTTCTTCCACTTAGCTGTATCATTAAGTAGTTTGATTTGGCTATGATTGTCTGAAACAGGGTCTGTCTCTGAGGCCCAGCATAGTCTTGAACTTGAGGATCCTTTTGCATGTTGCATCTAGTGGTTTGGGACAACACACCCAGCTCAAAATTCTTCCAAAATTGAACTGTCAAATACCATATTTCTTGTTACCATACAATATGTCTCTTCTTTGTCAGAAGAAAGTAGAAATTACTAAGATAAGAACATGGGACGTATCAGTAGACTTCACAGGCCATATTTGATCTTATTATTCAGGACTTATTTCTTACCTTGTTAATCATTAGGAAAAGAAGTTTTATTACTGATGCAAGCGCTAAACACCCTTTCAACCCCAGAGGAGAAGCTGGCAGCTCTCTGTAAGAAATATGCTGATCTTGTGAGTATTCAATCACAACCATGAGGGCCATAAAGTATAACAATATATTGTGTGTGCTTGATAAGCTTTTTAAAATTTTGATGTAGCTTAAAATGTAAAATATTTTATTCAAAAATTGGAAGAGAGAATCTGATCTCTTAGTCTTTTGTGGTTTTCATTATTTTGTTTTATTGACTGAATGAGGGAGTGATTAGTTTTTAGAGGCAAATTATTGCTATGTAGCCTTGGCCGGCCTAGAACTTGCTATGTAGAGCAGGTTAAGATTAAATAATTCCTAGACATTAGCCTGTCTTTGCCTCTGACTTTCCAGTGCTGGTATTAAAGGTACATGCCAGCACACCCAGCTGATTATCCTCGCACATAGAGAACACCAAAGTGCTAAACACTGTGTGGTCTACAGACTGTTTCCTTTCCTTTGTATTTGAAACAGGGTCTGGTTTTATTGTGTGGATGCAGTCTTCAGCTTCTGGGCTCAAGTGACCCTTCTGCCTGCATCTTAATAGTTACAATTATAAGTTTGTGCCATCATACCCGGCTAGCATAGATTATTTAAATTCAGTGTTAAGAGTGATTTATTTATTTTATTTATGGAGAGAGAGAGAGAGAGAGAGAGAGAGAGAGAGAGAGAATGTGTGTGTTTGTGTGCATGTGTCTATAGTGCACCTATATGCATGAAGCTCTGGGTTCCATTCCCAGCACTGCATAAAATAATGTTGTAGGGCATGCCTGTAATCCCAGGACTTGAGGGATAGAGGCAGGATAGAGGTTCAGTGTCATAGTGTCATAGGCAGTTTGAGACCAGCCAACCTGGGATATGAGACCTTGTTTCAAAAAAAAAATCTTTGAGAAAATATTTAGATTTATTAATAGTTAAATATTTTCCTAACTTTGGAAGAAAAAAATCTATTTTTCTTTTGGTTTTTTTTTGTTATTGTTTGAGATAGAGTCTAATGTAGCCTTGGTTGTTGTGGAACTTGCTATATGGACTAAGCTCGCCTTGGACAACTCCTTCTATAACCCATTTGTTGAGATAGTAAGTGGTAAGGCTCTTGCTCCCCCTTATATGTGTGGGGGGAGGATGATACAAACATGGCAAAAGTTAGTGGAAGGACATTGGGTCTTTCCATCTTACTGTCTTTTTTTTTAAAGATTTATTTATTATGTATACAGTCTGCTTACATGTATGTCTGCAGGCCAGAAGAATGCATTGGATCTCATTACAGATGGTTGCCAGCCACCATGTGGTTGCTGAGATTTGAACTCAGGGCCTTTGGAAGAGCAGCTAGTGCTTTTATCCTCTGAGCCATCTCTCCAGCCCCATCTTACTGTCTTGAAAGGGTTTTTAACTAAAGCTGGTACTAGTGATCCTCATAACACACACTCCTCCCCCAAATGACACAAGGATAACAGGTATTTATATAACCGATGCCTGACTTTTTATATGGATACTGGGGATTTGAACTCATATGCTAAAGCTTGTCCAGAAAGCAATCTTACCCTACTGAGTACCTTTGGGATGGGTTTCTTACACCATGAAAAGCATTATCAAAATGCACAAGTTGGGTTCAACAGTAGCATGCATACTGATCTGGCAGAGGACATGGCTTGGAATCCTAGCACAGGTCTCCCACAACCACCTGGAATTCCAGTTCTAGTATCAGGAGGTCTGATGCCTCTTCTGACCCTAGTGGGTTCCTGCATGCTTGTAGTGCTCATACATCCACTCAAGCATGCAGAGACACACACAAAATTAAATAGTTTTAAACAAATTCACACAAATCATCTAGGTGTGCTAGTTCACATTTGTAATTCCAACATTTGGGGTGCTGAGGCCAGAGGATTGCTGTGAGTTAGAGGTCAGCTGTGCTATTCAACAAGACTTTGTTTAACAAAACAAAACATTCCCCACCAAAAAAAGGCCAGCAAGATGACTGAGTTGGGGCCTGGAGAGATGGCTAAGCAATCTCTGCTGCTCTTCCAGAGAGGTCCTGAATTCAATTCCCAGCAACCACACCGTAGTTCACAACCATCTGTAATGGGATTCCATGCCCTCTTCTGGTGCATCTGAAGACAGCTACTGTGTGTGTGTGTGTGTGTGTGTGTGTGTGTGTGTGTGTGTGTGTGTAATAAATCTTTTAAAAAATGACTGAGTTAGTAAAGGTACTTCCTGCCAAGCCTGAGGACCGGAGTTGGATCCCTAGGACTCCCATGGTAGAAGGTGGGAACTGACCCCTGGACATTATCTTCTAACTTCCTCAGGCATGTCATGGTATATATACATACATATATGTATATAAGCAAGCAAATAAATAACAATTGTAGAAATTGGTCTACTGAAATCAATATATGCCTCCAGTAAATACCTTAAAGACTGGGGCCTATTAGTGCAGGCATCAGGTCATATTATAGATGGCTGTGAGCCACCATGTGGTTGCCAGGAATTGAACTGAGGACCTTTGGCAGAGCAGCCAGTACCTCTTAACCACTGAGCCATCTCTCCAGTCCCATGTTTCTTTCTCTTTTTTAGTTATTTTGAGGGGGGAATAGGGTTGGGGAGTGGGTTACAAGACAGGGTTTGGTTTCTCTCTGTAGCCCTGGCTATCCTGGAACTCATTTTATAGGCCAGGCTGGCCTCAAACTCAGTGCTCTGTCTCCCTCTGCTTCTTGAGTGCTGGGACTAAAGGCTTGCACCACCACACCTGACTAAGATTGAGTTTTTTAATGCATTTAAAAAGTACACAATGGGTGGTGTGGCAGCATATACCTTTAATCCCAGCACTTAGCAGGCAGGTGGGTCTCTATGAGTTTGAGGTCAGACTGGGCTACATTCCAAGACTCTACTAAAAAGAAAATAACATGGCAAGCTTTGAAAATGGGAAGTGGCTTGTCATTGGCACTCAGCAATTGGTTTCTGATACTGTCCAAAACCTATACCTATTTGACCAGACATGGAGTGTGTCTTCTGTACTATGGTAAGTACAAGAAGCAATCAGGGATCTCCACAGAGGAGGAATACAAGCTAATGTGTGGGATGCAGTTTTGATTCATTTGTCAGTGTCTCTGTTAG
Source organism: Apodemus sylvaticus (assembly GCF_947179515.1). Classification (NCBI taxonomy): domain Eukaryota; kingdom Metazoa; phylum Chordata; class Mammalia; order Rodentia; family Muridae; genus Apodemus; species Apodemus sylvaticus. The sequence continues at coordinate 29,078,268 of NC_067495.1, forward strand.
ACATGAAACATGGCTTTCTGGCTTTCCAAACTAGCAGTTAGACTCTTCATTACTGACATGGTCACGAACCCTGCCGACTCGGATGTGGGTTCCATCTGAGATGTGCTGTATCACATCTATCACATCTGTGTGTGGAGCTGGTCCTGAAGGCTCTATGCCTGCTGGAACTAACAGCAAAGTGAGCTCTCTCTCTCTCTTGTTCCTTCTTTTGTCTGCTCTTCCCCCTTCTCAGTTGGAGCCACTTAAAACAACTACATCAGTCCCAGAAGAAGCTTTGTCTGCCTGGGCCCTTGGCTTGTGGCATTATGATACCTACCTGCCTCCCCAAATTTTCACCCTGAAGGTCCCCACTTCTTATCTTTAAGTCATCAGAATGAAGCCCATAGGAGCCCTTTCCTGTTTTATCCCCCACCTAATTCTGAAACATGGAAGAGCCTTTTTTATATGACAGAGTCTGTGGCCCACAGTGCCCCCAATAATCCCTCAAAAATACTGTTGAGTTGTAGCAATGTAATCCAGAATTTGACATTCTGCTTAATTAATGTAGTGTAAATTAGAGAAATTATTAAAGCAATACCAGTTCCTTGGTTATACTAGTCCATCCTAAAGTCAAAACAATGAAAAACAAAAGGGTTGTTTGCTTTATAACCATTTATTTAGGACTGTATAGATGAAATAACATAAAAGGGGCAGCAAAGGATTAGTGAGCCAGGATTGCGGGAACCCTGGAGCAGGGGTAGTGGCAGTAGTTCAGTCTGACTCCCTCTTCAGTCTCTCAAACCATACTGCCGTGCCTCGTCCACACTTGGACAACTTCACATGTGCAAGAGCAGCAGCTCTGCCCATAGGAATTTCTAGAAGTGGTGTCTGTAAATAGATAGTTTGGAAAGTTCTTGTTTGGTTGGTTTGTTTACAGACAACCTTTTTTGTCCCTGGTCAGTCTGGAACTTTTGTTGTCAGGTGTGACCTTGACCTCCTGATCTTGCCTTCATGACCTTCCCAGGTACTGGGATGGCAGACTTGACCTACCATATCCCGCAATGATGCTTTTGGTGTGTTTTGATGGACCACAAGGTGGCACTCTTGCTCTTTGTGACTCAGCATCAATTTCTTAAGTAAAAGCTGTTCAGAAAGATTGGTAAGGTGGCCATCTTATCCGTTAGTATAGTTGTTACCTTGGAATGGATTCATTTGCTTCTAACCTAAAATTGCAGGATCCTTGAGTCCTAGTTAGTTAAAAAAAAACGTTCTATATTTAGTTCAGTAGTCTATGGGTATTTTTTTTAGAAAAATAAAGTTCAATATTGATTTCTAAATTAACACACATTAATTCCAGCTTTTATATGTATGTGTGTGTTTGTGTGTATGAGAAAGAGTGCTGACACTTGAGCCCCACAGTATGCATGTGGATGTCAGAGGACAGGGGACAACTTTTCAGAGTGAGTTCTAGAAATTGAACTCAAGCCATAAGGTTTGTGTGGCAAGCCTCCACCTGAGCCATCTTATCTTGTTAACACAACATCATCTTATTTTATAATAAAAATAAAGAACAGTACTTCTGTTTTTTTAATTAAAGTTTATTTTATTTTATGTATGTGGGTATTTCATCTACATGTATGCCTCTATACCATGTGTGTACTGGAGCTGTCAGAGACCAGAAGAGGGTGTTGGATTCCCTGGGACTGGATGGAAATTGAACTAAGGAGTTACAGAGAATCATGTGGGTACTACAATTGTACCCAGGTCCCCTAGAAGAGTAGCCAGTGATCTTAACCACTGAACCATCTCTTCATTCCCAATAATACTGTATTTTATGTTCTGATTTCAACAAATCCTAAAAGCTAGGAAATAGTCTATAGACAGCTAACTAACAAACAGAAATTCAAGAGATACTGGCCTTCCTAGCTGAATTAGTTCTGGCCAGGATAGGGGCTAGCTCATTTTGCAAAGGGTTAAACCCAAACTCTGGGAGAAGAAAAGGATTACAGCTGGAAAATGAGGAGCCTAAATTGCCCATGAATCACTGACTTGAAACCAGGAAGAGCTATAATTAGTCTCTGAAGTCAGGCAAAGGTGACAAATCAAGGTCCCCAGGTCAGTATGGAAGGTTTCAAGATTCTCTATCTCACTCTGTACTCTTGGGCAACTCTTGGCCTGATAATAGTTGTATAAAATTTGGATATTAAAGTGGAACTTGAATAATTAAAATTGTTCTGAAGATGTATATCTAGGGGGCTAAAGAAAGATTAAGGTCTTGTCTTCCATCCACCCTAAATTGCTTACTTCCTTACAACTAGAACAGGAAGGAGGTTGGTGGTTTCACATAGTATGAAAGAGTTTAAATAAAATTATACAGTGCAGTATTGAGTTCTCCCTGCTGACTTTTAGTCATGCTAAGGATGAGATCCTCATCCCAAATGTTACTTGTGGGAGGCAAGTGCTCTACCACTGGTTGGGGGTGGCGTGCGTATAGATGAATTATCTGAGGAGGCTGGAAGAGAGCATCAGATCTAGAGCTGGAGTTACAGACTTGTGCTGGGACCTTAACTCTTTGGTCCTCTGCTTAAGCACTGCTTCAGCCTGCTCTCTAGCCTAATAGTTGGCTTGTTATGTATTTAAAGACAGGGGCTAATATTATAACTCATAGTTCTAGGCTGACCTTGAAATCTCGACAATCCTGCCTTAGCCTCCTTGTGCTGTGATTACAGGCTCATGCCATGCCATCTGAATATTCATCTTGATTGAACGAAGTGTTTCTGATGCTCACCTTTTTACAGGTCCCTCTCGTGGGGTGATGAGCCTGTTGTTTTTTTTAAGACTTAAAAATGTGTGTGTGTGTGTGTGTGTGAGAGAGAGAGAGAGAGAGAGAGAGAGAGAGAGAGAGAGAGAGAGAGAGAAAGAGAGACAGGCAGACAAACAGACAGGATAGAGAGAGGGTGAGGGAGGGAGGATGGGTGTGTGTGTGATCCTTTGAAACTGGAGCTATGGGCGTTGTGAGCCACCTGATATGGGGCCCCCTAGAAGATTAGTAAATACTCCCAGCTGCCTAGCCATTCCTCCAGCCATAGCTCTTAGCTGATTTTGGTGCATATGCCTGTAATTCCAGACCTCAGGTTGAGGCAGGAGGATTGAGGGTTGTAGGCCAACCAGGCTACAAAGCAAGACTCTATGTCTTAAAAAAAATCGCATAGCTGGTAACTGATCGTTCTGGCCTTCAGTGAGGGAATGGGGGCTTTTGCTACACTTTCTGAATGTAAAGTGCTTGCTAATTTTAGCTGGAGGAAAGCAGGAATGTTCAGAAACAAATGAAGATTCTGCAAAAGAAGCAAGCCCAGATCGTGAAAGAGAAAGTTCACCTTCAGAGTGAACACAGCAAGGCCATCTTGGCAAGAAGCAAACTGGAGTCTCTTTGCAGGGAACTTCAGCGTCATAATAAGACCTTAAAGGTTAGTTGATTTACTGTTTTGAAGTGATGTCACCAAAGATCATCTTGTGTCTATTTGAAATCCGTGCCTATCTAGAGACCTGTTTCTGGTTTGCTTTGGGCTGATGTCGTGAATGAGGCAATACAATGTGAGACTGATAGAACACTGTCTTTTTTGTTTGTTTGGTTTTGGTTTTGGTTTTTCAAGACAGGGTTTCTCTGTGTAGCCCTGGCTGTCCTAGAACTCACTCTGTAGGCCAGGCTGGCCTCGAACTCAGAAATCTGCCTGCCTCTGCCTTCCAAGTGCTGGGATTAAAGGCGTGTGCCACCACCGCCTGGCAGAACACTGTCTTTTAAATTTGGGTTTCCTGTTCAAAAAAGGAATTCTGTCACATTTGGTCACATGGACTAAATATCCCACCTAACTTTCTTTTTCAAAGATGTGCTTTATTGGTATGTACCATGTACATGTCTAGTGCTAGAGAAGGCCAGAGAGTGTGTCAGATCTCCTGGAATTGAAGTTATTGATGGTTATGAGCCACCATCTGCTGGGTGCTGGGAACTGAACATGGGTTCTCTACAAGAGTAGCAGTGCTCTTACCTACTGACCTCTTTCTCCAATCCTCCGCCACCCCAAACCTCTCAAAGCCATAGCTTAACAAAAACTCAGAGTTGTCAGGTTTTGTTTTGTTTTGTTTTTTTGTTTGCAGAGCCCTAAAGTAGCTGCCATGAAATGGGAAACAGGTACATTTGGAGTCAGTGAGAGAGGAGCATGGCTGAGCACCCAGGGCCATGTCAGCACCGCACGGCTCGCCCAGCTCACTCCTAGCTCTTGCTGACTGATTCTTTTAGCAGAAACATTTAGATCTTGGCAGATTTATGGAGGCAAAGTAAGTAGATATGAATTGATATCCATGGAGGAAGAGAGAAAAAAAAGAGTCCTTAAAAGAATCTGCCTAACATTGTAATTAGCTTGTCCTTCTGTCGGGCAGGGCACTGAGCTGGGACTATGAGCAAATGCCATCTCTGTCCCAAGGACCTAGCTTCAGCAGTGTGTAACTTAGGACATGGATTTTTCACCAGTTGGGAGGTATCATTTGCTTCCTTTTTTTTTTTTTTTTTTTTTTTTTTTTTTGGTTTTTTGAGACAGGGTTTCTCTGTGTAGCCCTGGCTGTCCTGGAACTCACTCTGTAGACCAGGCTGGCCTCGAACTCAGAAATCCACCTGCCTCTGCCTCCCAGAGTGCTGGGATTACAGGTGTGCACCACCACTGCCCAGCTGATTTGCTTCCTTTTAAAAAATAAAAAGAATTATTTATTTTATGTATATGAGTACACTGTAGCTGTCTTCAGACACACCAGAAGAGGGCATTGCATCCCATTACAGATGGTTGTGAGCCGCCATGTGGTTGCTAGGACTTGAAATTAAGACCTGGAAGAGCAGTCAGTACTCTTAACCACTGAGCCATCTCTCTGGCCCCTGTGTACAGCTTTCTGCAGGCATGTATGCCTGCAGGCAAGAAAACGTCACCAGCTCTCATTACAGATGGTTGTGAGCTACCATGTGGTTGCTGGGACTTGAACCTCTGGAAGAGCAGTCAGTGCTCTTAACCTGAGCCATCTCTCCAGCCCCCTTGCTTCCAATTTTTTTTAAAGGATTTTATTTATGGTGTGTGTGTGTGTGTGTGTGTGTGATTATATGATCTTGATAGGAACCTCAATCCCTTGTACTTACACATGGTTCTAAGTCAACTGATTTGGATGCTGAGGAATGAATTTGGGTCCTTTGGAAAAACAAAAAAAATGCTCTTAACCCCTGAACTTTTTTACTATTGATCATTCATATTTATTAATTTATTTTTAAAAATATATTTATCACCGGGCGGTGGTGGCTCACGCCTGTAATCCCAGCACTCTGGGAGGCAGAGGCAGGCAGATCTCTTAGTTCGAGGACAGCCTGGTCTACAGAGTGAGTTCCAGGACAGCCAGGGCTACACAGAGGAAACCCTGTCTCGAAAAAAAAAACAAAATCCAAAGATCTTGTCTCATTATATATATATGAATGTTTTGCCTGCATATATATCTATGCACTAGTACCGAGCTGCTGGCTGTAGAGGTCAGAAGCAGGTATCAGAAATTGTAATTACCCTGAACTTGGAGTTAATGGATGGTTGTGAGCTACCCTGTGGATGCTGCGAGTGAAACCTAGGTCCTTTGCAAGAACAAGTATTAATCACTGAGGTATCTTTCCAGCCCTGAACCTTTATAATTTGATCTTTTTGTTGTTGGTTTTTTTGAGACAGGGTTTCTCTGTGTATCCTTGGCTGTCCTGGAACTCACTCTGTAGACCAGGCTGGCCTCAAATCTGCCAGCCTCTGCCTCCCAAGTGCTGGGATTAAAGATGTGTGCCACCACTGCCTGGCTATAATTTGATTTTAAAGTAGATTGGTACCTAGATTAGGGGTACAGGCCTATAACCACAGATAGTTAGAAGACTAAGACAGGAGTATTGCAAGTTCAAGGCCTGCCTCCGCTGTAGAGAAAGTTCACTGTCAGCCTGGACAACTTCATGAGATCTTGTCTCAAAATGAAAACTAAAAACTGTGCTGGGGATATAATATATAGGGAGAGTACATGTCTAGTGTGCTCAGGGCCCTTGTTTCAATCCCACTTCATTTACTCCTGTCCCAGCCCAACTAGTCATTTTGAATGGACTAATAAAATATCCTTGAAGGTAAGCTTTTTAAAATAAGGATACTATTGGTCTCTTTGCCTCTCAGGAGTGGTTTGACCTGGAAAGTAAACTGAAAGAGGGGCTATTTGCTCAGACTGATCTGATTCTTTGTGTGTTTATTTAAGAAGCCTGTTCTAGCGGACAGTCATATATATTACCCTCAATTGCTATACCTCAGTGCTCTGTATGGGAAAAGAGAAAGAAGCTTTCTGGTCCTAAGTAAGGGGGACAAACTGTACCTTCGACATAATATTTCAGGGCAGTGGTAGTAAGCGTATATCACAGCAGCTTTTTTCCCCCCATATGCTAGGCAAACAGTTTTTTACTTGAGCTGCATCTCCAACCTTTTTTTTTTTTAATTTTTTTTTCTTATTTAATTTTTTTTATTCGATATAATTTATTTACATTTCAAATGATTTCCCTTTTCTAGCCCCCCACTCCCCGAAAGTCCCGTAAGCCCCCTTCTCTCCCCCTGTCCTCCCACCCACCCCTTCCCACTTCCCCGTTCTGGTTTTGCCGAATACTGTTTCACTGAGTCTTTCCAGAACCAGGCCAACCTTATTTTTTAAATTTGGGGTGTTTGTGTCCATTTGTGTGTTGGCTGTGGTACTATGTGTGCATGTGGAATCCCCCAGAGCTAGGATTAAAGGCAGGCTTCCATGCTCCAGTTTTTATGTGGGTATTAATTTGAACTCACGTCTTTACACTTGGGCAGCAGCACTTTACCAATTGAACCATTTCTCCTTTTGTTTTTGCATGAGACAGGGTCTCACTAAGTTGCCCAGACTATTCTTTAACTCATCCTGTAAGCCCAGGCAGGCCTTGAACTTGGGATCTCCTTTTCAGCCTCCTGAGTAGCCTGCCCACCCTAGCTCCTTTGAGCATTTTGTCCATAGATCTCCTATTAACAGAAATTCTTTTGGATACTAAGGAGGAAAATCTGCAGCAGGCACGGGAGGAGGAAGAACGACGGAAAGAAGCCACAGCACATTTCCAGATAACTCTAAATGAAATCCAAGCTCAGTTGGAACAGCATGATATACACAATGCCAAACTGCGACAGGAGAACATTGAACTGGGAGAGAAGCTGAAGAAGCTTATTGAGCAGTATGCACTAAGGGAAGAGGTAATAGTACGAGACTGTTTTATACTGCTTCTCACTGTTAGTAGCAACTTCTCTGTTTACTACTATAGTAAAAGTATTGCTGCAGGATGTTTTAGAACTTCTGTCCATGTGGAGCAGAAGTGGGTTTATTGATTAAGGAAAGGATCAGACCATTGCATAACCAGGAGGAATGAGAATCTATCTGCATGTATAGGTAAGATAATTTCTAGGAGTCTTATTAACTACTAGTTCCATGTAATACTAGAAGATGGCAATTCTAATAACACAGATTGTTTTCTTATCTTGACTAATAATAACTAAACATTTGGCCCCACAATGCCCTGCAGCTCAAACATTTGTGATTATACAGTATCTATAGTCAATTCATTATATCTGTGTTTCAGGGTTTTGTTTTGTTTGTTTGTTGGTTTGTTTGTCATTCAGATTGGGTTTTGCTTATCACTGTGGGTGGCTTCCAATTCATAGGCTTAAATAGATCCTCATGTTTTAACCTTCCAAATAGCTGCTCATAGACATGTGTAAAATATGCTTACATTTAAAAACCAAATTTCCTTTTTAACTTGGGGGTGATTTTTTTTTTCTGTTTTTTTACAAGACCGTGGTCTTTTTTATTTTATTTATTTTTATTTAATATTATTTATTTATTTATTTATTTATTTATTTATTCATTTATTTATTTAGTTAGTTAGTTAGTTTTTTGAGACACGGTTTCTCTGTGTAGCCCTAGCTGTCCTAGAACTCACTCTGTAGACCAGGCTGGCCTCGAACTCAGAAATCTGCCTGCCTCTGCCTCCCAAGTAGTGGGATTAAAGGCTTGCACAACCACTGCCCATTTACTTAGGTTTTTGGTTAATTGTGCTATTTGGTTAACACAGGGGCCTTGGCTATACTCTGAGGACTTTCTGCTACTGAGATAGCTGTCTTCAATCCTATTTTTTTTTTTTATCTTTCAGTGCTGAAATCAATCCTAGTTTTATTATTTAACTTATACCCCAGGCCCCTGTCTTTTGTTAGTCTTTTTTGTTTTTGTTTTTTGCGGGGAGCAGGGAGTGTTTTGAGACAGAGTTTCTCTGTGTAGACCTGGCTGTTCTGGAACTCACTCTGTAGACCAGACTGGCCTCAAACTCAGATCTGCCTGCTTCTGCCTCCTGAGTGCTGGGATTAAAGGCATGCATCACAATGCCTGGCCTTTTGTGAGTTTTTGTTGTTGTTGTTATTGTTTTAGGTATGATCTTTATCTGTGGCCCCAGGCTGACTTGAAACTAACTCACTGTATTCCTGGCTAGTCTGGAACTCAAGGCAGATGCAGTCTTAGCTTCCTGAGTGCTAAAATTTCAGGTGTTTTGGGTTTTATTTTCCAATGTCTTACTATGGCCTTGAACTTTTTAAGTTTTTCAAGTCTATTTTAAATTATATGTATATATGCTTGTCTTTGTCTGGTTATGGAGTCACACATGAGTGCAGTGGCTACAGTGGCCTGAAGAGGATATTAGATCCCTTGCAACTGTAATTACAGGCGACTGAGAGATGCCCAAGGTGGGTGCTGGGAACCAAGCTCTCAGAACAGTACTTGCATTTGATTGCTAAGCCATGTCCAAGCTCCTGTCTTGAACTCACTGAAAAAAAATGTAAATTATTTTATGTGTATGGATGTTCTGTTCGCATGTGTCTATGCACATGTACCTGGTGCCCAAGGAGGCTAGAATGGAGCCAGATCACTGAAACTGGAGTCAACGCATGGTTACAAGCCACCATGTGAGTGCTGGATTTCAACCCAGATTCTCTGGAAGAGGAGCCAGTGATCTTAACCACTGAGCCAACTCTTAAGCCCCATTTGTAAATATTTAGTGTATAAATCAAAGTTCTTTTTGACCGTATCGTTTTCACATCCAAAAAGTGGTTATTTAATGTTAAATCTAATCACTGCTAGAATATATTTGCTTTTCTTTTAAAATTTTATGTGTATGGGTGCTCCAAGAGGTCAGAAGAGGATATTGGAGTCCCTGGAGCTGGAATTCCATGCATTTGTAAGCTGCCCATTGTTGGGTCCTCTGCAAGAGCAACAAGAAGAGCAGCAAGAGCTCTTAACCCTTCCTATTTTTCTGTTATTAATAACAAAATTTTGAATTAAGAACCAAATAAAGCCTATCTGTTTCACTAGTTTATGTCTCATCTCCAAAATATAAGATTTCTTTGTCCTGTTTTATTATTGAAGAACTTATTAAATAGTTTCGTGGTTTTGTTGTCATACAGGCTAAAATTTATTATTTAATGATTAAAGCCCTGATTTTCTTTCTTTTTGATTTTGTCTGCAATCCTGGCTGTCCTGGAGCTTGCCACTTAGCCTAGGCTGGCCTTGAATTTACTAAGGTCTTCCTACTGGGATTAAGGCATGGGCCTCATTTTTTGCCTGCATGTTTGTCTGTGTGAGGGTGTCAGAGCCTCTAGAACTGGAGTTACAGACAGTTGTGAGCGGCCACGTGGGTACTGGGAATTGAACCTGGGTTCTCTGGAAGAGCAGCCATGTGTTCTTAACTGCTGAGCCATCAGTCACCCCTCCCCCAATTTTCTTATGATTCTTTTAGTTTCATTAATAGGCTGTCTGCTTCCTCATAGAAGTAGCAAATTATAAAACCCTGTTTGAATCCTATTATTTGTGATTAATACCATGGCATGTTCATATTCTTAAGTGATGAAATCATCTGCCATATTCTTATACCTAGGCTACCTCACTGCCCATTAGTATTCTCCCTGTCACATATCACACTGTAACTTGAAGAACCCTAATTCTCTAGCTCCAAAAAGGCATGTATGTTCTGATGGCTTTAGTGTATATAGCTAGCCACTTACCTGTTCTTCTTGGAAATGTGAGCTTTTGCCAAATGTCTGTATGGCACCAAGCACCTTATGTGGTTCAACTACTCACAGCTCAGCAAACCTAGGTATTATTAGCAGGACAGAAATTTTGCCTAGTGTCACACATTAGCTTGTCTTTGACTCATTTATAAGTTGTCAGATGCTGCCTTCAACTGATGAATTTAGCAAAATTTAATGGGTAGGAAAAAAGGAATGTGCAGAAAAAGCACTGTGTATGTATGATGTATTAGTTTGAGCTCTTCTTTGTCTTGTGATGATGCCTAGCTCCAACATGGCTGATCAAAGGGCAGTGTGCTCTTGCAGGTGACATCAAACACTACTTTAGGTGCAGAGACAGAAAGACCTAGTATTTTTACCTATGTGATATTAATAGGAAAGCAGGATAAGCAGAGTGTTGTAACATCTTATATTTCCTCCCTATTGTGTTCCTGTCTTCATGAAGTGATGGAAGGAATTCTTTTTCCATAGCATATTGATAAAGTATTCAAACACAAGGAATTGCAACAACAGCTTGTGGATGCCAAACTTCAGCAAACAACACAGCTGATAAAAGAAGCTGATGAAAAACATCAGAGAGAGAGAGAGTTTGTAAGTTCTGTTCCTTAAGAAAAAAAAAAGGACAAGGTATTGCCAGTATTTTAACTAAAGCATTCCATGTTACTCCTGGGGTATGATAGAAAAGCACTAGAAGGCTTTTGGCTACTTATTTCTGTTCTCACATTCACACGCCTCTGTCTTTTGAGTGCTAGGATTAATAAGGCATGTATTAACCATACCTTGCCCTTATTTTGTTTTTTAACAAGTTATTTTGTAGTTTAACACTAGGGAAACGATTTATTTTTTAGTGCAATTTTAATTTTATTAAGTCAGGGTCTCCAACATGGACATACCCCCCCCTTCATTTTTGTTGCATCAGGGTCTCATATTGTAGTCCTGGCTGGAGGATGACTTGAACTCCTTGAACCACCATACTGAATTTAGGGAGTCCTGAGGACTGAACCCGGGGCTTTCTGCTCATAAAGCAAGCACATCTCCAATGTTCCATCCATTTCCCTTTGTTTGTTCTCTAAATTTTACTGCTTTCCTCCATACCCTTTCACCCCATCTTATCTTGTTCCTTAGGTAGTAAAGAAGGTTTCTCAGCCATGTTTGAGGCACTTAGCTATGTTTTCTGCTAATATCAGATGTGCTTATTTTCACCCAAAACCACCCAAACACTATCTTTAAAGCTTGTTAACCATTTTAGACCTCCACTGTGCCTTTTTCTACTTAAGTCGTAAAAATAATAAAGTATTCAACCATGTCTACTTCCTAATGATGGAAGGTGTGTGTAAATGCTGATTGGTGGAAAGAAGGTATTCAATTTGTAGGGGAAGGATGTGGAGTAACTATGGTATTTGACATTGTATTCATATTTATTTGTAATTGCTATTAGTACTTTTGCAAGGATGTTTCTGTTTTTTAGTTATTAAAAGAAGCAACAGAATCCAGGCACAAATATGAACAAATGAAACAGCAAGAAGTACAACTAAAACAGCAGGTAACTTGATAGTGGGGGGTAGCAGAATGTGTAATAAAAATGACTCTCATTTAATACATACCTGGAAACTCCTCTAATGTGGTTTTGCTTCTTCCCAGTCTTGAATATCTCTTAGAAGTGACTCTTCATTTAGGGTAACCATCCAAATTTGAGTGTCCCTGGTTTTAGTACTAAAAGACCTGTCTTAGTTGTAGTGGCTCCCACTCTCAAATCTAACCAAACTGGGACGGTTAGTTATCCATCTTTAATGGTTCTAATTTTTCTGGGTTTTTTGTTTGTTTTTCTTTTTTGGATTTGGATTTTTCGAAACAGGGTTTCTCTGTGTAGTCCTGGCTGTCCTGAACTCTGTAGGCCAGGCTGGCCTCGAACTCAGAAATCCGTCTGTTTCTGCCTCCCAGAGTGCTGGGATTACAGGCGTGCGCCACCACCGCCCAGCTAATGGTTCTCATTTTCAAGGTCCCAGACACTTCTTACCCATCTCCATATCCTTTCATCCCAGCTTGTCTTGTCCCTCGGATAGTAGAGAACCTTTCTCAGCCATGTTTAAGGTACTTAGCTATGTTTTATCCTAATGTCAGATGTGATTATTTTCACCCAAAACACCATCCTTAAAACCTGAAGTTTGAGCCGGGCAGTTGTGGCGCACACTTGGGAGGCAGAGGCAGGCGGATTTCTGAGTTCGAGGCCAGCCTGGTCTACAGAGTGAGTTCCAGGACAGCCAGGGCTACACAGAGACACCTTGTCTCAAAAAAACCAAAAAAAAAAAAAAATAACCATCTTTAAAAAAAAAAACCCTGAAGTTTGTAAATTTGTTTTAGGCCTCCACTGTACCTTTTTCTACTTAAGCAGTAAAATAATAAAGTATTCAACCATGTCTACTTTCTATGATGGAAGGTGTGTGTTAATGGTAAGTAGGCCTGACAAGTATATTCTGTTCCAGTATATTCTGAAGTGTCTTACCTCATATCCCACACTAAGGGAAAACCAGCAAGCTTCCACATTTAAAGAATGTTACAGTTTCACATACCTTAGTTTTGTGCTAATTTGTCACCTAAGCTGTTTTAATACCACTTGTAATCATAGTTCCTCTTGAAGGTAGTTTTGTGAAATACTTTTAGCCAAAGCTTTCCTTCCCTTTTCATTCCACACTGTGCAGGTTGTTGCAACCTGTTTAGAATACTTGTAGTGTGTACCATTTATCTCCTTACTTGAGGAGAAAGTACAAGAAGGATTCCCTGTCTTAGTAGGTGAAATTAAGTGCTTTTTAGCTAGTTAGGTTCCACTGAAAGAAGCTAAGCTTTACATCTCTTTAAAGACCCTAAATACACTAATACATTAAACCTGGCATGAATCTTTATAAGTAACACTTATGGATACTGTTGCAGGATAGGGTGGGACATTTTACTGTGTTGGTGATACTAACTTCATACAAAGATAGCCCTAAGTCTATACATTTTAACAGATGTTTATCAGAAGTCTCTGGAACTTTCACAGTAGGTTATGATCATTGCCAGAAGGCTAGTAGGAAATTCAAATCCTGTCAGTCCTATACATTCAGTTGTCCCAGTAAATGGAGACAAGACTCAAGGCTTTCTGTAGGTGCTGTCTAGGACCTGTGCCACCTTAGTGTTTCCTTTGCAGTCAATTTCTTTTTCTGTTACCTGAACATTACCATCCTTTCCAAGAATTGATTTCATTTGCTGCTCTGTTAGATAGCAGTTGCTAGTAATTGCTGTGCCTTGATCCTTGTGGGTAGTTGACATCTATTCACTGCTGTGGGCCAGCACTGAACTCTTTTAACTATTTATTTGGCTTTTATATGGATGTCACATCTTCAGTTAGAGCAAACCTCACTGACACTACTGGAGTATCTTACTAGTGCAAAAGTGCTCTTCGAGTATTGCCGTTGCCTGACTTCAGGCCATCAGCCTTGCTTTTGCTCAATCCTGCATTCTATTGCAGTTCCAATTCTTTTGCTATACTCCCATGATTACGTGTAGCCTGATGAGTTGTCTGCTACTGCTTCCCCTACAGTAGCACCTGCTTTAAGTGCTCCCCATGTGCCACTTACCCTGTGGGTGCCATCTTCCATGGTATCCTACTCCAGCCTCCCACGTTTTATTTGATGTTTCCTATAATATTCATATCACATCACTGAGTAAGTGGTTTTTTTGGTGTCTGCATTATATTCCTCCCCTTTATTTGGTTCATTACTGGAGACTGAACTTTACACTAAGCAAACACTCTGCTGCTAAACTGTAGCCCTAGATAAGCCCTCTACTTCCTAAGATTACAATTTAATGTGTAGGAGTAAGTACTTTGGCTGCCTGCCTATAAGTGCCTGTTGCAGAGATCAGGAGGGGGGGTTACAGATAGTTGTGAGCCTCCATTCAGGCTCTGGAAACCTAAACCCAGGTCCTCTGCAACAACAGCAAGCACTCTTTCTAGCCTGCCCCTTTATTTATATTTTGTGCTCTTGGGAGAAAAATAATCCTCTGAACTTGTTTCCTTGTAATGAATGACATTATATCTTTGAAGGGTACCCTCCTCCTGGAACTTTTCCATTCTTTCCTCACAGTCTTCTCTCTTTGGATGCTTTTACTATGGGTGTAGTGTGTAAAACTTTTTTATAGTTATTTTTAAGTTTGTCTTGAATACAAATTCCTTTACGTTAAAAGAAAAACTGCCATTTCCTAGTTTCTGTTCTTTTCTTGAGCATCTCATTGTCGCCAACTACCTCCATGCCTTTACTCAGAAGATATATCCTCAATAGTAAGCTAAAAGCTGGTCCTTTATAGTTTTCAAATGTAAGAAGAGTCAGACTCAAAACATTAGCAGGTGTGAAATTTCTAACTACCATGTCCATTGGATTTTGATTAATGAAGTTATAATAAGTTTCCCAAGTACTACATCTCTGTGAGTTATTAGAACTTTAGCCATCACATTTTGCTGTCATCATGTAGAGTTTGAATTGTTTACCTAGAACTCAGAATAACTGACTTTCTATTTTGTTCTGTAGCTTTCTCTTTATATGGATAAATTTGAAGAATTCCAGACTACTATGGCAAAAAGCAATGAACTTTTTACAACCTTCAGGCAGGAAATGGAAAAGGTATTTATATATTTTAGTAGACTGAAATATAAAAGGGATCTTAAGAGTTCTTTATTACTACTTGGGTGAGTATATTGTTAATGAGACTGTCTTTCCAAATATAGGGCTCTATTTGATCACTTCCGAAAAGCTAATCTTTATACTTTTAGGATTCTATGTTAGTTACTGTAAATCTTTATTTTTAGAAAATACTTTACAGGCTTCCATTCCTTTCACAAAATCTTTTTCCACAAAACAAAACAAAACAGATCTTGGGGCCTGACAGCTCTTCCAGAAGTCCTGAGTTCAATTCCCAGCAACCACATGGTGCCTCACAACCATCAGTATGGGATCCAATGGCCTCTTCTGGTGTGTCTGAAGACAGTTACAGTGTACTTACATATATAATA
Organism: Apodemus sylvaticus; assembly: GCF_947179515.1. Classification (NCBI taxonomy): domain Eukaryota; kingdom Metazoa; phylum Chordata; class Mammalia; order Rodentia; family Muridae; genus Apodemus; species Apodemus sylvaticus. The sequence goes on from NC_067495.1 coordinate 29,093,469, forward strand.
ATAAATAAATTTTTAAAAGACCAAAACAGACCTTGTAGCCCAGACTGGTATAGCTTGACCTGACCCTGATGCTCTACCATTGCATGGTTCTGCCCCCGCTGCCCCCTTCACCACTATGATGCCAAGGCCTATCTTGTATTGTAGGACTCATGCAGCCCTTTTGCCTCAATCCTCAGCCTTCCTAGCTCAGGTAACGGAGCTATAGGTACACATCACTCAGACTATAATGGAGTATTTTTCAAAGTGGTGCTGAAAAGTACAATATATGGCATGAGCCATGACCATTATTTCATCTTAGTAGCCAAGAATGCATGCTCTGGGTCATCTCCATTGCATTAGCACATTGGTTGCTGTTGTAGAGGCACCCATGCTGGGTAGCTCACCACAACAATCTCTGTCTAAATCAAGGTGATCTGATGCCATCCCTATTCAGTTGTCTGTGTGGGCCTTTTGCTGCTGTGCAGATGCCTCCACACACCCCTGAATAAACATTAATAAAAATAAATCTATACGGTAGACAGATGGCTCAGTGGTTAATAGTGCCTGGTACTTTCCAGAGGACTCAGTTCAGTTCCAGCACCCATTCAAGTCGCTCATAAATACCTGTAATTCCAGCTCCAGGAAATCCACGTAAATAAAATATAAATCTTTTAAAAAGTGTGATCGTAGTCAAGTTGCTGACTTTGTGCGCCCCCACCCCCATTTACTTATTGTGTTGTATGTACGTATCACATATGTGTAGGACAGACTAATTCTGTCAGTTGGTTCTCTCCTTACAACATCAAACTAAGGTCTCTCAGGTTGGTGGCCTTCAAAATAGTAAAGACCTACCATTTTCTGGTAGTGTTTGGCACATTAAACATGTGTTCAAGTACTATGAACTAAACAGTGTTCAGATTACCACCTTGAGGTATTTCTAGACCTAGTAATCTGGAGAATTCTGCGAGTAGATTTGTTCTGCCTACCAGTTCTTTTAGTTGATAATCCGATCGAGGGGTAGGGGTAACTGTTAAGCACAGTATCAGCTGGATTCCAGCACATGCTCACAGTTAAAGTGAACACAGTTCAAGACAGACTCCTCAACTACTCTGCCTCAACTACTCTGGTCAGTCTTGTTTCCGCTTAACAGCACCTGGCTCAGTGTCCTGACACACCACATCATAGCTGGTGTGAACCCAGCAGACAAAGGAATACTGCGAATGACATTGATAGGCATAGATCAATTCATTCTAAACTTCTAAAAATATGTTCTCGTAACAAAGGGTTAAAAATGTTCCTTTGCCCTGGAACATCCAATCCTAACACTTCAAAGGCACAGGCAGATAGATGTCTGAGTTCTAGGTCAGCCTGGTCACAACAAGTTCTAAAACGTTTTAATTTCCCCCGAAGTGTTAACTAAATTCTACTACCTCTAGTTCTTGAATGATTGGATATTGTGGTAGAACATCAGTATTTAGTCTTGGAAGTCAGAGACAAATGCAGTGATAGAGAAAAGAGCACCATTAATCCTCTATGGTGATCAGACAGCCCATAGTAACAGGATGAAATTCAGGAGGAGAGATGGATCAGTAATTAAGCTTACTTATTCTTACAGAGGAATGGAGTTTAGTTCCCAGCATCCACAATCTTGTACAACTATCTGTAACTCCAGTTCCAGAGGACCTAATGGCCTCACTCTGAGGCCAGACACATATACATGCAGCCAAAACATTCACACATATGTTAACTTAGGATTTTAAAGTTGTAATTATGTTCATTCACAGATGACAAAGAAAATTAAAAAACTGGAAAAAGAAACAATAATATGGCGTACCAAATGGGAAAACAATAATAAAGCACTTCTGCAGATGGCCGAAGAGGTAAGATTAGGGTCTGTCATTAGTTATGCATAGTTTGGAAGTTACTGAATAGTCAGCCTTTTCTGGTTGCTGGATAGATGTAGAAGGCCTTGAATGAAGGATTAAACATTTTTATTACCTTCTCAAGATACTAGCCACTAGGCATGAGTTAGCTCAAGTGCCTACATCTAAGATATGGTGGGGCTTGGTGGTACATGCCTTAACAGCACACTCAAGAGGCAAAATCAGGACATCTAGAAGGTCAAGTCTGGTCTGAGCTACACTGTTCCAAGCCAGCTAAGGTTACATGGTGAGACCTTGCCTTTAAACAACCAACCAAGAGATGCTAAACTTTTGAGTCCAAGCCTAGGAATGTGCATTCATTAGACTTCCTAATGTGACTACTCAATGACTTTTTACCTGAAAAAAAGTTAACAATACATTTTGACCATGTTACAAGAGAAAATGTATTGCTTGCAGTCACCACACATCTTAACTAATTTGACATGATTACAAAATGTTGGACCACACATGCATTAAAAAAAAATCTTGTTTTGCCCAGCAGTGGTGTACATTCAAATCCCAGTACTTGGGATGCAGGAGCAGGTAGACTTTTTGAGTTTCAGGACAGCCAGAACTACATAAACCCTGTCTCAAAAAAAAAAAAACAAAAAAACAAAAAAAAATATGTCTCTCAAGTTTTGCAAGCTTTTGACAACTACCTACCTTTAATTTCTTTAACATGAAATTTTTACCAACTTTAAGGAAATTTTACCTATTTTTAAGAAACCAGGAATTTAAAACATGTTAAACAGCCCATCCTATACTTAATATGCATATGCAGTCAAGGTAAACTAGATTGGGTGTTAGGTTTCTAAGTAATCTAAACATGTATAGTAGACAATAACAGGTTTCCAATGTGGTTCAGCTCAGTTATTTTGTTTACAAGCAATACCTGATTTGTATTTAATGAGGTTATGGAACTCTCGACTGGTTTTGTTTTTCATTTTAAAAAAACACACAACAGAAAACTGTCCGTGATAAAGAGTACAAGGCCTTTCAAATAAAACTGGAACGGTTAGAGAAGCTGTGCAGGGCTCTTCAGACAGAGAGAAATGAGCTCAACGAGAAGGTCGAAGTCCTGAAAGAGCAGGTCTCTATCAAAGCAGATGGGGACTTGGTGTCAACTGCAACACAGCCCTGTGCTGTCCTGGATTCCTCCAAAGAGACAAACACTTCAAGAGCCCTGGGAATGCACTTGGAGGCTAGGGCCAAGTCAGTGAGTGCTGCACAAAAGCCTTCATCTTCAGGTTCTGCTGCTCAAGGCATTGAGTCAGTTGACTAGGGTGAAGTATGGTTACTGTATTGAGAGATATATTTTGTGTATAACTTCCTCTGTTAGTAGTAACTATTGGTTTTGTGGTGAAAATTTTCTTACTTTTTCTACCATATCTGTATTTTCTTAGAACTACTGGACTTATGTGGTACAGGAGGCTGCTTAGCAGTTTGGAATAGTTTTACTCTATGAATTTCCCTCAACTATGTTGCACATCTGCCTCATTTTCCCTCATTATTGGAGTGCATGCCATCTTTGTTTTCTCTTCCTGCTCCTTGCACATTTTTGTAACAAGGCCATTAGAGGAATTATATTCTCCTGATGATTCCTTGATATGAAAACAATGTTAAGTATCTTATCCCATTAATATTAGAGTCAAAGGAAAATACTGTTAATAACCCACTTAAATATAGGGGATTGGGGGAACTGGTAGAAACAAGCTTGGGATTTTTCATTTGAACCAGCTTTTCTTGATTCACTTGAGAAATTAAAATAACCACATAACATTAAATTCTGACAAAACATATAAAGATACTACTTGTCAACTAGTTCTAACAGCAGATTTGAGGATATAATGTACAACACACAAAATCTGGACTATCTGATGACTGTAGAGGACGGTGGTTAATTCTCCAGTTCCCATAAAAAGGTGATTATTCCTTGAAAACTGCTTTCTTGCATACATTTTTGGCTTTGTATATTTCGGTGTGGCAAGCACTTGCCTATCATAAGAGGTCCTGGGTTGACAGTTTTCATCAGCAAAGAATACTAGTTATTTTGTTTCCTAATAGAGAATCTGAATTATAGATCGGCACATTTAATTTCCAAAGTAAAAACACTGGAACCAACTTTTTTTTTTTTTACTCTTGGGAAAACTTGGCAGATTGTTTACATAGTCAAAAAGTCATCTAGCTTTCTAGTCTGTTTCTCCTTTCTCACTTAAAACAACAAAAACCAGTATTATTGTTTCTACACTTTGAATTGGGAAATTTAAAAATTAAGCATATAAGAAGTTTTAGTTGTGGCTCAGCCATGGAAATTGCTAGGTATTTATTATCTCTGGTATAATTTACATGGAGATGCTTTAAGTCAATTTTTTAAAGGTTCAAGTAAAGCTGTTGCACCATATTCTACTGAGCAAAGCTATCAGACTGACACTTGTTTAATTAGACTAAATTAAATTCCATTTCTCTTTGCTAAAAATTTTATTTGTAAACTCCTGGCACATTTATGGTTGAAACTAGGTTCAAAGACTTGAAAAGTCCAAAGACAGAAAACAGTACCTGGAGTAGACAATTATCTTTCTAAACTTTGGTGATATTAATCAAGGGGTCAGAAAGTAGAAGATAAATTCATAAAGTAGGTTGTAATCTTATTACTGTCAAAGTGAAGTCAGAAACAACAAAAATACCTTTCAATAGCCTCTTTATAAATACCCTCCCGCCTTCAGCTACTAAATGAAATACTGGACTTATTTCCCATGAATATGTATCAAAAATATAATCTACTTTGAAATTATTACTAATGATCACATTTCATAAGTCTGCTGGATACACAGCTCTTAACATTTTATTAAGCCATGTGTGTAGCCTGCCACATTTGTGGTGCTTGTCCTGTGTGGAAGACTGTAAATCTTCAACCTGTTGCATATTTTCAAGGGCTTTATAAAGCAATGTGATTAATAGTCCTGGCCTGCTGCTTTCGGCTTACATGCATTTTTAGCTAGATCTTTAGAGGATAGAAGATTCTGTATGAGATATATGCAGAATCTCTCCTCCATTACCCTGTGAATAAAAACAGATGGGACCTCAAAGAAGGATACCCTCCCTTAAAGTGATCACCTCACCAGCCCAGTGTTGTGGCTTTGTAGCACGCCCTGTATTTACCATATTCTAGAACACTGTAATGCTATTATGCTGGCCCAGAAAAGGTAAATGTTGAATTCACTTACTGCATACGGTGCACTACCATGCAATCTTTATGTATATTTTTAGTGGCAGTAGACCCCAAAATGTAGCGAAAACTTGGGTCTTGGGTATCAGGCCATTTCATCCTCAGACTTGTAGACGGTCTTGAGACCTGTATTTTTAGTTATGTGTGCAACTGCCTTTATCACACACCTGGCTATCACAATTCAATTCTCAGGTGTTGCTGAAAAAAAAAATCTACCTCTTTCAGACTGTAGATGGAAATAACTGTGAAAAAATGATGCAGATATCTTCTAGTTTGTGCTAAACACACTGCTTTATTTTTACAGCCCACGTCTTTCATGAGGATATGAATTGTTAAGAGGCAGTCTTGTTTTGCTTTTCAAAGACATTTTGTAGAGATTTTTCACTAACGTGAATCTGATTTTATCTACTCAATTCTGTAGAGATTAAGTAAATATGTATGATGAAATTAACAGCTTCTGTGTATTCTTTGTTTGCTAATTGCGTGCAATTTCTACCAGATAAAAACATGCACACCCACCCAGCCTTCCCCATCTTCTAAAAGAACAAAACAAACTTTATTTTAAAACTTTATTTCTGCAAAGCCAATCAAGAAGTGTTGGAAGGAAAAAGTGTAAAAGTTATTCTCGCATATTGGGAACTTGAGCAAGCACTTAAAAGTTTGAGAAAATGACAGTTGAATCAAAGGCAAACCCAGCAATGTGTGTTTTAAAACAATGATGTCCATTCTTAAGCAACATTCCTTTTTTGCCCCTAATAGCTACAATATGATACAGTACGCAACAGCTCACTTGAAAGTGCTAGAATCAGAGGGTATAAAGAGTGCCAGAAGCCATCCCACTTAACATTTCCTACTATACAATGCCTTTTTGGCGCTTGACAAATCAAGCATTCATGTAGCGATACATTCAATAGAAACGACTCATACACTTTGGGTTTAAGATCCTTGCCCCTCCAGTTCCGATGTCGTGACATCTGACTCTTCATCATTGTAAATATTTTCAGCCTGGAGATAACAACCAAATAAATTCACAGGTAAAAACAGAATTTACTGTCCATGTGTTTCAGTGACCCTTTATTTGCCTAGACATTCACCCATACACTATTCAGAAAAGGCCTCTTGAAGCACTTCAATCAGCACTGAGAGGGAACAATGGTTAATTAAGTAGGTTAAAATGTCTTTAGTGTTCCTTATAGAGCTTAGCTTCATTTGAACACCTTCATATTTCCCTCACATCCCTTAGTGTATAAGACAGCCAGTACAAATGACATACAGTGTGTTTATATGAGTGGATAGTATCTTACTAGGTTGTTAAAATGGAAAAAGTTTAAGAAATGTGTTACTACTATGTAATTGTTACTACATGTGCTTGTGTGGAAGTCAGAAGACAACTTTGGTAAGTTGGTTCTCTATCACATGGGTCCCAGGCATTATAGATCATGATGGTTTATGAAAGTGCTTTACCTGCAGGGCTCATCTTGCAGGCTCAGAAAAGGTTTCTTTAAACTGCTCCCACCCTACAAATTTTAATACTCACCTAAATAATGAAATATTCCTATTACATTCTATTATTAGTGAAATGGTTTTACAGGAGTTATGAAAAAATATTTCAACTCACCATCTGCCATATCTGCATGATGTTATCTTCAGACACAGAGCAAATGACCCAAGGTTCATTGGGATTCCAACTGAAGTCAGAAATCTTGGCAGTGTGTCCTCCATGAATAAACTTAATAAAAAAAAATTCTATTTTATTCTATTCTAAATTTCTAGAACAAGCCTGCCCTAGTGACATGAGCTCTATATTACCACCCCAATATTCTGAAATTTGAACTAGAATTCTGACCATACATTCAAGTATCATGTTAAGTTAAATTCCAGGTGGGATATTTCATCCCTAAGCAACATTTTCCTATCACTATGTCACCACTTCCAAACTGTACTCAATAAATAATAACCAAGCATTTCCAACACGTCTGGCTATACGTTCTTTCATGGGCCTGAGGAATCTTCCTGGTTCTTATCTAGCCTTCTTTCATAGTAGCCTCTTCTCAATATTCCCAAGGCATAGTGACAGGGTTGCTAAAAATAGAGTACCAAGACCTTTAAGGTCCAGACTTGCAGCATAGGCCAATGAACTGCCCCCCCCCAAAGGGATTGGATCTTATTTTCGACAATACATTACCTCAGAATGCACTGTGTGCCTTACAAACCTTGTAGTACAACTTTATCAGTTTAAAAAACAGATGAACAGACTAGGGTGGGCGGGTCACAAATATAATCTCAGCACTTTTATATAGTGAGGCCTTGGCTACAGAGACCATCTCCAAAAATGAAAAAACAATTTCCATGTAAGTGAAATGGTATGGTGAACAGCTTTATAAATAATTTTTCATGTTTTTCTCTCCTTGGGGGGATGGGGGGAGAGCAAGCTCTTCCTCTGAAGGCCAGATTAAAACCTATAACCTCCAACTCTTAGCTTCTATCAGCTGAACCACTTCTTGCTGTTAATTTACCGCTCTTAAATATCCTTTGGTTTCAAGCTTTCTTATGAAAATTTCAATTACATGGGCATGTGTGACTATATACATTAGCATAGTGCCCACGGAAGCCAGTTATATCTGATCTCTATGTAGCTAGAGTTATATAGGCCATTGTGTGCCACCTGGCATGAGTACTGGGAACTGGATTCTGGTCCTCTTGCCAAGAACAGTAGGTATTTTTAACTGCTGAGCTACCTCAGTAGCCCAGTAATGGTGTTCATTAAGTACTATAAACTACTGCAAAGTTCATAATATATATACAAAGAAAACTAGCTGTAAACAAAGGCCTTTGTAAAAAATGCTTTAAAAATCATGAAGGCTAAGATATTTTAGATGCTACCATCTGGTTATGGTAGTTTATTAAGAGTAATACACACATACTTACTCTCTCGGTTTCCCCCTCCCCCACTGTGACCTCAAAGCTCATGGCCTTCCTGCTTGAGTCTCCTGGATTGTAGAATGTCAAACATGCTGGTCTGTCTAAATCTATCCTTCTCTTGCTCATTTCTGCCTGGAGCTGCTGGGTACAGAAGCCAATGGGCAAGGGAGCTCACACAAGGTAGGCATTATTGTGTCTTGGACTTACTCTCAAAGGTTTTCTTTACACCTTAAAGTTCATGCACCATAAATTAATACTCAACTAAGTGCTAAGACACATTTTAGAGACAATGACCCAATGTTTGGAGTAAACAAATGGTGAACAATTCAGAAAAGAGACAAAGCCATTACTAAGCCTATTAGTATTTCACAGAAAAGTGATAACTTCCATTACAGTTAGAGAAAAAACATTAGGAAAAAATGCTGGTAATCAAATAGCAGTGATACTACCTTCCTCCCAAGCCAAAAAAAACAAAAAACAAAAAACAAAAACAAAAAACCCTACCTGAAATTGATAGGAGCTGTTGGTTTGTTTGTTTTTTTGAGACAGGGTTGGGGGGGATTACAGGCGTGCACCACCACGCCCGGCTTTTGATAGGAGCTTAAGTTACCCTCACTGAAACATTTCCAAAAACTTCTGGGGCTCCATTTACTATTTGTGATAAATGTCAAAGCCTAATCACAAAAACTTCCTGGACTTCATTTTTAAAAAATCACTGGCAAGCTAAAATTTGAAGCTCTGACTGACTTAAGTTAGACTAGTAAAAAAATAAATGTGCATATGACATTTAATCTAATGCATACCAGGAGCTCTGGAGGCCCATCTTCTGCATCTTCTGCTGATTGTTCTTCTCCAATTTTACTATTAAGAAAATAAAGCTTTCATTACTGCAAAGTCTTATAGCATGAATGTATGCTGTATGTATGTATTTCTCTATGAGAAGTACTTAAGACAGGTTTTTCAACCTGTGGGTTGCAACCCTTTGTGGGTTAAAGGACATTCACAGGTGCTGCCTAAGACTTCGTGAAAACACATATTTACATGATTCATAACAGTAGCAAAATTATAGTTAGTATTTTTTATTATGGTATTTCCTACAAATGGTTTAGAGCCACTCATAATTAAAGCTACAGAATAAAGAACTACTGCTCATAATAAATATTAGCTCAATTTCTTTGTAACTATGGATTTAATGAATTACAAGTATAAGCCAAGGAAAGAAGGGTATGTTATGAATTTTGGGCTGAGTTGGGGAAGGGAGCTAGGTTTTAAACCCAGGGTCCCACAATATGTGTTGGTTTGATAATGTTTGGCTGCTGCAGCCCCTGGCTGAGCACTGTAGTGCAGGCCTGTGATCGGATCATCAGGAGTTTAAGGCCGGTCTGATCTGAGCTACATGTGACTCATGTCACCAAAAAAATGAGAACCCCAAATCCAACAATTCTGTTATCTATGCTACATGCTCTTCCAAGGAGACACCAACGGTATTTTAATGCCTGTAGTACTAGAGACTGAACCCACAACCTTGTGTATGTACCTCTATCATTGAGTTAGATCCCTAGTCAATTTAGCAAAAAGGCATCTTAATTTGCTAAGCACACATAACAAAGAACACTGGAGCTACAACAAAACTCAGGGCTGGAGTGGTAGCTCAGCAGTTAAGACCACTTGCTGATGCAGAACAGGGGTTAAGTCCCAGTCCCGACATTGTACCCATTTTTGGGGGATCTAATGTGAGCGCCTGGCACACCTGAGTTACACAGCACATGCATGCAACAGGCAAAACACATACAAAATACATGACCAATTTTTGTTATTTGCTGATTTACTTTTATATTACAGAACAGAATCTCTTAGTTTCTTGGATCTTCCTGGTTTGTGTTCTATTATATAATCTGTTAAGACTGACACATTTATGCAGCTCCTTGTCACTAGATCCTAAATTACCTTAAATCCCACACATTCAGGCGGCGATCAGTACCACTTGAAGCCAGAATAGTTTCATTATGTGGAGACCAGTGGACCTAGCAACAGAGATTTTGAAAACTTATTTAAAGAGCCCTCTGTACCTGTGTCTGTGTCATTCTAGGCTGTATTTCCTTACCTCACATTCTTAGCCTAAGAGACCTCACTGTCCAAGGCTTTCAAGTGCCCCCCACCAATCAACCTGGATGTCACTGAACCGAACACTTGGTGCTCGCTCTAACACTGAGCTATATCCTCAAGTCCTTAAGTACTCCCAGCTCTCTGCAGGAAAGCAGGAAGTCATGTTCCTAGTATTGAAGAACTACAGAACCCCAGAAAACTTTAGGCCCATAACCATCCACAAAACCTTTAAAATTAACCTATAACTTCTATTCTAAAACTAAGTATAAAAAAACATTTTTACAGTATTGGCACTTTTTACATATTGGCACTCTTAACTGAAAAGCCCTTGAAAATGTATTTCAAACTGATTCTGTTTTGGAAGAATTTTTCTTACTTCTGGATGGGGCTCTCAAAAACAATGGCAGTAACAACAAAAAAATCCATCATCCCGATAAGATATAGAGAGTAGAATTATGAGCTTTCTAAAATAAATGTCCAAACCCCACCATATAAAAAAAAATCTTCCAAGTATTCTCCCTTTTCATGAAGTCCTTGACAGAGAGCTATCTGGAAACTGGGCCAAAAAGACGCCTTAACAAATGAAGCCGTAACAGAACCTGATACTTTTGAGTTTTGTCACCAATTCCCTCAAGGTAGCAGGATAAAACTTTTTCCTTGAAAGTGTCCTCTCCAACCTCCCTCCACATGCCTGCTCCAGCATGCATATGCCCATACATATACATACAACTATGAATAAAACAAAGAACCCCCAAACTGTCACATACCTGGAAAATTTCATCCTTATGGGATTCAAAGGTGTGGAGTTTTAGTTTCAGATTACGCAGGTCCCATAAAGCCACAGTCTATAGAGAAGAAACCAATGAAAAGACTCCTATACTTTATGTATGATCTTTAAAATGCCTATTAAAGTACAAAACAGGACTTGGTATAAAAACTAAAATGAAAACAAAACTATGAAACCTTATCTGCAGAGCCAGTTGCCAGAATGAACTCGCTGTAAGGATTGAATGAGAGGCAGTTGACCTCAGCAGTGTGTGCATCCACCAAATGGCTTGGCTTAGAAGTGGTATTGGATCTGGTGTCCCATCTGAAACACAAAAGGACAAGGCATATAGCACCTACAGCTCCCGAATGCTTGGCTCAGTAGTGTTTTTTTCTGTACAAAGTTCTGATGTGCTTACCCATTCACAAATACACAAACCACACACAGCCAGCAATTTGGGCTTTTGTCTATTAAATGACATATTTTAAACCTCCAAATAACTAGGACTATTATTCTAATTCCTTTCTATTTGATTTTTATCTTAATTACATACCTTCTTAAATATACACAAAATACAGACTACAGGATCTAAAATTTTTACCTATAATTAGCCTTAGCAAATTTCAGTATATTGTTCTCCTTGTCTCAGTAGTACAATAGTTACCTATGAAATGAGTTATTCAGTGGTTTTAATGCAGTTCTATGGTCACACCCTGATGTAAACACTCTTCCTCCCTGAGTTCTAATCAGTTAGTCTGGATCATAAATTTAGAATTTATCATTATTCAGGCCTTTTTCTTCATATTTGTATAGCAATTTTTACTCATTTTTAATAAAATAAACTCTACATATTCAGCTAATTATATATCAAGTATAACTTACAAAAAGCTATTTCATTTTAAAACTACAATATAACTTTCAAGAAACAGAACACAATCAGTCTACCAATCACTGATGGTCATCCAGATTACCCATCACAGTTCTACTGAACCTTCCATCTTACATCATAAGTTTCTGATCATCAGCAACAGATCCAAACAAGGACTCATGCAGCAGATGCCAGGCCACATCCTCTACCACAGCTGAGTGGCCAGTAAAGATTGCTTTAGCATCCACAATTTTGCCTTCCTTTGGTCCTGCATTTATATCCCACAGGCAGACAGTCTAAGAAAGAACAAAAAAGAACAAGAGCTGTGAAAATGCTAGATTTAAAAGGTAACATTTTAGGAACATATTCATCTCCCTAAAGCAAAATAGGCAATTGCTACAGTGGTTGTTCGCCAGAACTAGATCATTAGGATCCTATTGTTGAAGACAATACATACATCTAAGGTTGCAGGATAGAGAAAAATCAAGCTAGAACTGAGTTACATGTTTCTACTACTTGCTGGATAGGCCTCCTGATACCAGAAGGTGCAATGGTAGTAGCTATGGTAGAGATGTCATTAACAATTTATTCCTCTTTAAACTCTATATACCAAGGCAAGATGTACACACTGGTGCAATAGTGGCAAGACTGTTACAGAAAAGACTGATCCCTTTCTTATTTGGATGAGAAGCACACCTAAAGCAGAGAATCTGGAGGCGTAAGCTTGTATAAGCCCAGTTTAGGATGTCATAGGCCATAGTCAGCTACATCTATTGTTAGCAGATGGAAAGCATGGAGTAATTGCTTAACATCTATGGAATTTCATTTTCAGACACCTAATGAAAATAAAATTAGTGACAATATATGTACAGCTTTTGAAAATAGAACCTGCTAAATTTTACATAAAAAGATAAATCTGGCAGTCTTCTTTTAAGTGATGGTAACCCTCCAATCTTCAAAAGAACTTTTGTGAAATTCTAAAGTGCTAACATGGTAGTATGAAAACATTGTTTTAAAACATAGGAAAATGTTAATCTGTTATCTTAGAAAATTTCAATCTATACAGAGATTCTCTAGCTTAGATCTAGGAGTTTGACTCTCAATATAAGTTACAGCAGATTAAGAAAAACTCTTACATGGTCATCAGATGCACTCAGGAGATGTCCACTCAAATTAGAATTCCAGGAAAGACCATAGCCTTCCTTTTGGTGACCTCTTAATCTAAGATCAGGATTACATTCTCCACTTGGATCTAAGAGAAAAAAGAAACACATTAACCACAAAGTTATCTGTTCATCAGAATTGTTAAGAGCCAAGCTTCAGAATCCTTTCATTGAGTGAACCAAAATAGCAATTCTACAAGAACAAAGACTATATCTAACCCATAAGTGCTTTGACTGGTTTTGGAAAATTCAATACTACCACTATTACAGAAATGTTGACAATTACAGCTATTCCATACATCTGTGTAGTAGCTACCCCGTCATTCTCATCCCAAGGCAATTTTTAGAAATATATCTAGCATGTCTAGTCACTCATCTGGTCCTTGCATACCTGGGGTAGCCTGAAACCATGAATGACCCTTGGTAAACATTTCAGAATGTGACATGCTCAGAGCAGCGAAAACATGCTGCAGCAACGTGTTGTAGTATAGTTTATCAAGCATTCATCTAATGTCATTGTTGAAGCTGTTGGTTTCCATGTACCATGAGTACACATGGATCCTGTGACCAGATTTCCATTAGAAACTCCAGACCTTGGGTCTCCAACAGGCTTCTCTGTACAGTCACTGAGCAAAAATTCCTGTAGTTTTCTGCTATAAAAAAAGCATGTCCTGTATGACCCCAGAAAGGAAGTACTCAGAAACCTGTATGGGTACCATCTGGAGATCTATCTAATGCCTATCTACCTGACTGATCTTTTTTTACTTCTGCTTTTGCTCTGGATCCTTTGCGAAATAAATCATACCTGCAAGTATAATCTGCTATCAGGTTCTATGAATCACCAAACTTGCAGGTGGTTACGAGATCCCTCACTTTGTAACATTTTAAGTTATACAGTATACTACTTTAGATTTTACAAATTTATTTTGAATAATTAACTTCCATACTTTCTAAGAAAACACATAGAAGAGTATGCCCTACATGTATAGCAGTGCAGTACATACATACATGGTGCCCAAAGGCCCAAAGAACTGGAACTAGAGTTATAGGCCTGTGGGCTGCCATGTGGGTGATGGGAATTAAACCCACATGCTCTGGAAGAGTAGCCAGAGATTCTTCTAACTGCTGTTGAGCAATCTCTCCAGCCTCTACAGAATAGTACTTTAAATTATTTTTAAAATATCATCTAAAATCAAGAAAGATGCATAATGCCCTGGCTTTATTATTACATACCTGGTTTTGCAGGGTGTTTTGTATAGTCAAAAACCAAAACATCAGAAGATGGTGTTTTTGTGGCAATGATGTGAGGATTCTGTGGCATATAACGAGCACGATTTACTTCTCCTTCATGATTAATTTTAATTTCACATTCAATTTTTCCTGTTACAGAACCAAAGCCACCAAATTCTAGTGTGAGGAAACAAAAACATATACATTCAGGATTAATATTCATGAGTCATTTAGTTCAATCAACCCAACCGATTTTATCGTCAGAACACAAATTGAGGGAAAAAAAGAAAATCTCCAAAATACAAGTTATCTGCTATATGAAATTACTCTCAAAGTCCATCTGCATTATATGGATTGCTACCTCATGTTAATAGTTAGTTCTATCTTAGATATAAAAAAATTTAATAACTGGCCTTTTTAGTTAAATCTGATTATTCACAAAAATCTCACCTTCCATACCAGTGCATGTAGTTTTTCTTCTCATTCTTAATTGCTGAGTAATATTTTAAGCACACTATAATGTGCTTAACCCATTTCCTATGAAACTCTATTTTGCTAGACTGAACCTAATTTCTTGGTACTGTAAATGTTATTGTGAAAACCTCACATGTAGTGTGACTTGTTCTTTAAAAGTTACATTGCTAAGCCAAAAAGGCTAACTGCAAATTTTTAATATACATGCTAAGATTAATATTCCCTTTGACATTAATTTTGAAATATGTAGCATACCCACCTCCCTTGTCACTGTCACAATGGGAAGCATCAAACTGTGCATCATCATTGGGAATATGAACTCGAGCAACCACCAGATGATTCTGCTCATCAGATGTATGAGTGCCCAGCACTAGCCAATGAAGGGCATAATCCTTTCCTTCTGGTCTGTTTAGGAGAAAAAAAGTCAAAACTAATCCTATAGGAATTTTCAGTTGCTATCAAATCCAATCTGGTTTCCTCAAAATTAATAAACATTTTTAAAGCAAATATATACAAGAACACCAACTATAAACATGCTTCCCATCCAATTACCAACTTTATTATCCCCATACTTTCAAATGTAAGAAAGCATTTGATTTGAAGAGTTAGTTTGATTTTTCTTTCCTCCCTGGAGAGTCATCTTCCTTGCCCTCAATTATCATTGTGAATGCTACTTTTCCTAGAACAGCCATTAAGCACAGTAGATTCAGCTCACCAAACATACTGTCTATCTACACAGAAGTCCATCACTGATCCTATACTCATATATCTAGATTTTCTCACTCAAATTGTACATTTAGCCTAGAGCTGTCGTTTATTATGCTAGATGTTTGTTTTCTCAGTAAGAGGCAATAAAACAGAATGAGTTAAGTGTTAAGTAAGTCCTGGTTCAAACTAAAACTAGTTATATATGCAACTATATGTACAACCTCTCTCCAGTCTCATTTTCTTCACCTAAAAAATAGGTTAAGTGAGAAGACATGATAAAAAATCATTTATTTTTGTCTATGATACCTATGCAACGGAACATTCTCAAGTGTTTCTGTTAACTTACTCTATGGAAATTCACCTTCAAGCTGAAGAACTTGCCAGTGCCTCTTGGCACCATGGACCGAACAGCAATTCTTGCACTGCTAAGTATCAACAATGCTTTCCCATTGTCTTATCTTTTCAACTGTGCCCCACTGTCCCACAGAAGGAGAAGCCCCCACACCAGACAAGTTAGGTCATATATGTTTCTTCCTAAATTTCACTTGTACAAAGCAATCAATGATGTTTTAAATAACAACCAAAAGAGTTGGAGATTATATCCATGCATGTCATTTAGTAATAACTTACAAAGTTTAGTTCTATCAAGTTAAAGTTTGGCTTATGGTAAACAGAACATACAACAACTGGAAAGAATGGGTAGGAGGTGCTAAGTTATACTAAGTTTGGGGGATAGCCATTGGTTGATGCATACACAGTAAGGCAAAAATATAATATGGCTTTGGGTGAGGGCAGGCACGTGTATTTATTTTTACTCAGAAAAATTAACTTTGAAATTTTAGGCTTTGCCTGGGTGGCTTACATCTATAATCTCAATTACAGATGGTTGTGAGCCACCGTGTGGTTCCTGGGATTTGAACTCAGGACCTTCGGAAGAGCAGTTGGTGCTCTTAACCACTGAGCCATCTCCAGCCCCTGGGAATTTTTTTTTTAATGATAGCAAGTTGTTGACTTTATTTTTAAAGTACTCTTATTTGAGTACACACTGCTAAAGTTGAAAGATCACAAACAAAGACCTGCAGAACCATGCAGTGAGTTCAAGGCCAGTGTACACAACTAAGCAAAGGTCCTGACTCAAAAAAAGTAGAGAATTGGGAACATAGCTTGGTAATAGCATTCAACTCTCATGCACAAAATCCTGGGTTCAATTTCTAGTGTTAGAGAGGGGAAAAGGCCTTAAATAATGCACTTGAGAATGAGAATAAAATACAACCTTTATAGGGATCTTAAATTTATCTCAAAAGAGACCTATTATAGGGGAGAAAACAACAAAAAGTGACTATTTTTTGTAATGGGTTTAAGCAAGAAAATGAAGACAAGTATAATAAAAGCAGAATGAGCTGGGCGGTGGTGGCACACGCCTTTAATCCCAGCACTTAGGAGGCAGAGGCAGGTGGATTTCTGAGTTCGAGGCCAGCCTGGTCTACAGAGTGAGTTCCAGGACAGCCAGGGCTACACAGAGAAACCCTGCCTTGAAAAAAACAAAAATAAAAAAAAATAAAAAGATAGTTTTGAGAGACAGGGCCTATGCAGCTCTAGCTGTGCTATAACTTTGTAGACCACCAAGTCCTGCTGTCTCTGTCTCCTAAGTACTGAGATTAAAGTTAATGTGCCCCAACAATTGGCTTTCCAATACATTAAAAAAGTCAAACAGAGGTCCTGAGTTCAATTCCCAGCAACAAATAGTGGCTTACAACTCTTTGTAATGGGGTCTGATGCCCTCTTCTGGTGTGTCTGAAGACAGCTACAGTGTACTCAAATAAGAGTACTTTAAAAATAAAGTCAACAACTTGCTATCATAAAAAAAAAAAAAAAATTCCCGGGGGCTGGAGAGATGGCTCAGTGGTTAAGAGCACCAACTGCTCTTCCGAAGGTCCTGAATTCAAATCCCAGCAACCACATGGTGGCTCACAACCATCTGTAATGAGATCTGATGCCCTCTGCTGGTGAATTTGAAGACAGCTACATATATTATACTTACATATAATAAATCTTAAAAAAAAAAAAAATCCCAGGAACTCAAAGTCAGTTGGTCTCAAAAAACAAAACTAAAAAACAAACAAAAAGCCCTAAAGAACCAGGTTTATTGGTACAGCCTTATAATCCTAGCTACTCAAAAACTGAGGCAGGAGGATTCAATGTTCAAGGCCACTCAGCAACTGATACTTTATTTCAAATGAAAAAGTGTTTACTTTGCTTGGATAGAGTGCTTGAATAACAATTATGATGCCCTGGATTCAATCTTCAGGACAAAAAAAATAATGCGGTCTATATTCTCAAGATGGGCCAAAAATCTAAAGCAACTACCTTCAAAAAGGCAGAGGGAATCAGAAATACTGGCATGGAAGAAAACTTAATTCTTTGTACCATATACTTCTGTATTGACTGTTACTTAAATTATTTAATAAGGAAAAGGAATATAATCCAGTGGTAGAGTGCATGCCTTGAAGATAGCTGGGTTCACGTTCCAATTTATAAAAACTTTTCAAAAAGCTAAATCAATTATTCAGACAAGTCCAAGTAATCATTAGAAAGAATAAGCAGGAGGACATGAGGTACAGTGTGGTCTTGTTACTCAAAGACAGGCATTTTGTAAAAAAAAAAAAAAATTCAGCCAATATTTCCACCATTGTATATGGCAATAAACTATGAGTCACTATATACCCTCAAAATGAAACCCAACAAAGCACTACAAAGCAGCCCTCAGATTCAGTATTTCATGTGCTTTTGTGTTTTCTTATAATCTCCAAACCTCTGAACACCCCACAATTTTATCTCATAATTTCTTTGTATAAAAGTTAACACTTGTAGCCAGGCGTGGTGGCGCACGCCTGTAATCCCAGCACTTGGGAGGCAGAGGCAGGTGGATTTCTGAGTTCGAGGCCAGCCTGGTCTACAGAGTGAATTCCAGGACAGCCAGGACTACACAGAGAAACCTGTCTCAAAAAACCAAAAAAAAAAAAAAAAAAAAAAAAAAAGTTAACACTTGTGAGGTAGAGCATAGTGGGGCATGCCTTGAATCTCACCTCTTGGGGGGGCCACACAGAGCTACATAACAAAAAATGTGTTTCAAAAAAAATCTAAATATGTAATTTACTTATTTATCTTTGGTTAAGCTAAGTATCGAACCTCAATCTTTGTCTGAACCCCAGAATTCACATGATAGAACTGACTCATCAAAGTTGTCCTGTGACCTACAAAACATACCATTGTGCATCTATCCCCATATAAATAAATGTAAAATTAAAAGCTGAGGGTAACATACAAAATTACAGTTTGAACATCCCTAATTCAAAATGCTCCAATTAATCTGCTATTTTTTGAATACAAGGATACCGATGGAAGATTCCCCACCTGTCCTCATGTGACTAATCAAAGCAAATGTGCAATTGAAAAATAGTCTAAAATTATTTTTAGGGTATATAGGCTTGGGACCCATCCCCAAGAAAACACATTAAATATATGCTCCCAAGTAATAAGGGATACTCAGTCTGTATTAACTTTTAAAAACTTAAGTAAAATACAGAGGTAACATCAAAAAGTTTTTTACTGGGTATAACATAAGCCTTTCACAAGGAAGAGACAGGCAGATCTCTGCATTTTAGGCTACTCAAAGATACAGAGACCACATCTAAAGAAAAAAGCTTTCATTTAAGTCTTTAAAAAGTGGTATTTTAACCCTTAAAATTACTTAACAGGTCTGGCATGATGGCACACACTTTTAATTAGAAGCCAGGAGTGTAATAGTTCTAGGCTAGTCTTATGTACAGAGTGAGTTCCAGACCAGCCAGGGCTACATAGTGAGACCCTTTCTTTAAAATAAATAAGGGCTGGAGAGATGACTTATAGGTGAAGAGCACTGGCCAGTCTTCCAGAGGTCCTGAGTTCTAGTCCCAGCAACCACATGAAGGCTCATAACCATCTATAATGTGATCTGGTGTCCTCTTCTGTCCTGAAGCCATATATCCAGGCAGAACGCTGTATATCTGATAAATAAAAAAAGTCTTGTGTTTTAGAAAGATTAAAATCAGGGTGAAATAGGAAATCAGTATGTCATCACTTAACTGTATTCTTACTCTACACAAGACACTTACCATGCAGGAGCTTATTTATTAATTTCCCCAAAATGTAAGCAGTACTACTAACATCTTCAGTTATCTGTAGATGAAACAACTAAGGAAGAGAGTCAACCTGCCTTAGCACACAAAGCTAATAAGCAAAGGCAAGATTGAAACCTAGGTTATGCTTCAGTTAAGTAAAAAAGCTTAAAAAACATAAATTGCTAAATTAAGTCCTGATTAGCAGAAAAACAAAAAGACAAATGTAGTGAAATTCCAAAGAACTTGAATACTCTTGTTGATAGGTTCGTGTTTTTGTTGTTATTCTTTAATTTTTTTCAAGATATTAAGTACAGCAATGTCCCCCCCCATGTGTGCCTTATCACATGAATGCCTCATGCCTGTGTAAGTAAGAAAACAGCATCACGTCTCTTAGGTGAATTACAGAATTAACTGAATTACAGATGGTTGGGAGACACCAGGTGGGTGCTATGAACCCAGATAAGAGCAGCAAATGCTCTTAACAACTTAACTTTTTCTCTTGCCCTTTGGATTTGTTGGGTTTTTCCTACAAGAAACAGGGTCTTGCTAGGTAGTGGTAGAGTACATCTTTCATACTAGCACTTGGCAGGAAGGTGGATCTTTGTGAGTTAGTGGACAACGTGTGTGTATGTGTGTGTGTCCATCCAGTTACAGGGCAGCCGGGGGTGGGTGGGTGTGTGTGTGGGTGTAGTGTAGTGGACAACATGTGTGTGTGTGTGTGTGTATCTCCATCCAGTTACAGGGCAGCCAGGACTACAGAGAAACCCTGTCTTGAAAAAAACCAAAAAAAGGAAAAAAAAAAGTATACCTCAGGCAGGACTATAACTTAAAATTACAGCCATGTGCCACCACACCTAGCTCAACCTATTTTTGTGTGTGGATATGTATGTCTACAACTGTATACATGTGTAGAACAGAAGACAACTTGCAGGAATCAATGCTTTCTACCATGTGGGTTCTGGAGACTAAACTCATGTTCTTAAACTTGGAGGCAAGTGCCTTTACCATGCTAGGCCACCTTGCCAACCCTCAGTCTATTTTAGAATCTGTTCAAAAACAGCTTAGCCACAGAGCACACGCCTACTATGCTGAGGTCCTGGGTTTGAACCACCTCCAATGCTGAAAAAAAAAATCAATAAGCCATCATTATTTAGCAATTCAAGACTCTTCTCATTGGACATTTAGGTTTTTAAAATGAAATTTTAATATTAAAAAAACCTGCAAATAAGAAAATGTTATTTTTGAGACAGAAAGTCCACATCCGGAAAGTCAGTATTCATATATGAAATCTAACCCTTACAAGTGATTTATATTAAAACTGGCTTCCTTTTACCACTGGTCATGAAATCTTCCTTGTATATTAATTTAACCCTAATTATAGGCTCACAATACAAAAATCCATTATGCTTTTAAGGTATGTGCCCATATTCCTACAGAATAGGTATGTGCCTAGATGATAAAGGTAGTCTAATGAAGGAGCAGCCAAGCGGTTTGGGTTTGGTGAGCCCTACCTAGTCTGTAAGCCATGAGATCATCTCAGTAGTAATGTGCACTTAAGCATAGCACCCTTTTCCTCTCTGTAAATATCTGAACCACAATTGTTGCTCTGTTCTGAGGCTTAAACTCTTCAGATGTGTCAGGTCCTATTATTCTAAGTGCTCCAGAAATGTCAGCAATTATGCCAAAATTTTACAAATATTCAAGAAAAATCACTTAACAGGAATCTCAACCTGAATTTTATAGTGAAAGCAATGACTTTTTCTTTGGTTAATAACTACTGCTGAATTCCTTTCCCTAGTAAAAGTAACTAAATATATGTTTTAAGTGTATTCATGTATTCAGTTACCAAAAATGCATGAAGCCATAATGACGTTTAACTTGTTATGTATGTAATCTTCCCTGTTAAGTTTGAAAATAATGTATTCATCAGGAGTCCAGAGATGCTAGTCTAATACAGTTCAGGGAATGGCAAAATATTCAGCATTTCATATACACAGCATTAGTATCACAATATTCTCTCCTCTCAACACACCTCTATGCTAGAAACCATTTTAAATTTTGAACATTAACCACTTGTCACCTCACCCTCGTCTAACCGTTTACATGTTTATGTTCTGTGTGTAAAATAACATCAATACCTGGAAATTTAAAACGGTACTTAAATCTACACAAAGTAAAAGTTGCCAGAAACCCTTACTTAGTCACTTCAGGAAGCCACTGAACGGTAAGACTGGGCCACTGAAGAGCATGGGTCATAACCAGGTCATACAGAAACGGTGTATTCTTCTTCCAGATTTTATATTCTTCGTTGATGACACGCTCCTCCACAGTATCTTCAAACACTGAAAATTTGGAGAAAGCCCACAATTAAGTGGCTGAGAAGGGTCGGAGTCAAAGCATGGATATGGATACTGGAGGTCACCTCGAAACGGCCACACCTTTCCTTTTACCTATTATGCGCGCACGAACTACTCTCCCAGAAAGTGTCAAGACTAACATCGGGAAGCGTTTCCACCTCCACTTTCAAGATCAGGATCCTTGCGCTTACCGATCTGGGTCAGTAATTGCACTAACATCGAGATTTTTCAGCCTTTTTATAGCTGTTCGCACCTGTTCTAAGATGACCTGTATTGTAAACGGGCTCCACGACCCACTGGAACAGACAAAATCCACGTGTAGCAGCAGCCCGTAGGCCCGCTCCCTCCACCCCCACCCCAGACGAGGCCCCAGCTCCCACCAAGCCAACATCGGCAGCCATAGTCCGGCGGGCTCCAGATCCTCCCCACCCCCTCTCCCGACACGACAAGGGCCGCGACCCCGAGACGGACGGCGAACACGCGCACGAAAGAATCCGCTGCGCTTACTTCTTCGCCGCGACCGCCTGCGCCCCCGAGCCAAGGGCGTCGGAGGGAGCTAGGCCGCAGGAGGGGGGGTGCGGGTGGGGGAGGGGGCCTACCCCTCGGCCCCGCGCCCGGCTCCGGAAGTGCTCACAGCCCTCAATGAGCAGGCCCCGTCCCGCGCAGGCCCCCTCCAGGCGCGCGGCTAGCCTCGCGTCCAGCCCCGCCCCCTGCTCCTCAGGCCAATTCGCGCCTTTCGTTGGCGCGTGCCGAGTCCTCGGGCGCCCGCCGCCCCCCGTAGACCCGGCGCGCGCCCGCCACCCCCCGTAGACCCAGCGCGCGCCGCCCCGCAGGGCCTCCTTACTCTCTTTACTCGCCATCTTGCGTCGGGTCGTTCGTCCCCCTTTGCCGCCTCGGACTTCTCTCGCTAGCCAAGAGCAGCCCGATCACAGGCGCTCCTGCCTTTCCCAGGCACGTCACGCACTCCTAGCTCGGAAAGCTTGAGCTCGAGTCTGGCTGTCTGGGTTCTCCCCAGACGCCGCGATCTCTCCGTCTGCCTCCTCCCCGCTTGCGGGTAGCGAGGTCTGAGACGCTCTCCTCTCTCTCCCTCTCTCCAAACTTGGAACGAGACTTTTCAACCCGCGCCTCTCAGCCCGCCCAGGCAGCTGAGCGCAAGCGCATCCGCCCTGGGAAACTGGAGAGGCGGAGGACAGGCGGGCCTGGGAGCCAACGGCTCAGCTGCTTGGACCAATAGCGTGCAACGGGAGGGTCTTACGCGCTCTTCGGAGGCGGGCTTCTCGGGAGTGGGTGGGGCGTTCCGCGGCAGGAAGTTCGTGAGGCGCAGGCGCAAGGCGTCACTCCCCAGGCTGGCCGCGGAGGCGGATGGGCCCGCGCGGGGGTGGGGCGGATGAGCGCGCGGTGTGCAGGCTGCGCGGGGGCTGCGAGCCCCAGGGCCAAGAAGCCTGGGGCCCGCGGGGCGTGGTTGCTTAAAGCAGCAGCGGCAGCGAGGGGGGAGTGCGAGGGGGGCAGGGAAGCTGCAGCTGCCTTAGCAAAGCAAAATCTCAGAGCTAGCTAGGAAAATGGTTTCCTGTTCTCGAGAGATTACAGTGCCCTCAAAGTCTCCCAGATAATCACGGACACGCAGTTTTCTGCACCCCTCAAAGGCTCCCATCTAACCGTTTCGAGGGCCCAGTCGAGCCTTGGTGACATTTGTCATAAGCGAACGGGGCCTTTGGGAGAGACCTTGGGCGGTTTTTTTTTTTTCCTCCCAGAAGCTGGGCAGACCTTTATTTAAGGCCTGCGATGGCGCAGGCCTTCAAACCGCCCAGGGCCTTAAGTTGACTTAAATTACTTTTTGTTTGTTCACCAATTTGCGTCCTTAACCTACTGGTTTGTTAGCTTCCTGCTCCAGCGGGGGATTTTGTGCCTGCCCGTGCTTCCCTATCTCAGTTCCTGCCTAGGCCCCTGCTGAGTCATTCTTGTCACCTGAGGGGGTCCCATTTTGACCCGACTGCGCCTAGTGAGCTGGAGAGAGCAGGGCTGGGCTAATCTAGGCCTGCATACCTGAGCTCTGCTTTTTCTCTGAAGCTCTTTAGCCTGGAGAGGGAGAGTACGCGTGTGGGGTGGGGTTTGAAGAGAAAGAGAGCCACACGATCCCAAGGAGAAAAAGAGGGGCCAGAGCAGAGGGGCCCAGGCGCCTACGCTTAAAGGGAACCACAGTCTACATCCAAACTCAGAGGCTCTCCTTGCAAAAACACCCCCGGAACATTTGTTCCCTTGATAGCTCTCCAAGTGCCTTCATGCTTAAACGCAACCATGCAGAGGCCGTGATGATGCCCTCTTTTCTGATCGGGAAACAAACTCAGACGTTACTCTGGTACGTGACAGAAACAGTCATATTCCCTTATATAGAAATTTACTGTCTTAGGTCTCTGTTTTCCCATGTGGTACAATTCATTATATTATAACGCCCTCCCTCCAAGTCAGCTCCAAGAATCTTGCTGGTGACTAACGCTGAAGAGGTGGCTGGAGGCAGGAGGGGGGCGGTTAGAAGGGTATTGTAGCACAGGCCCTCCGTGTTCTAGAACACTGGTGGTCAATTTTTTTTTTTTTTGAGAGGGGCCAGGCAGTCCTCCGCGTTGTAGCACAACAGCCATAGAAAACAGGGATAAACCTGGCCATCTTCCAGTAAAACTATAGACACTGAAATGTGAACTCGATGTACTTTTCACAGGTCACAAAATATTCGCATGGTTTTTTTTTTCAATCACTTAGAAATGGAAAAATCATTCTCTGCTTCAGGGCCGTGCAAAAGCCGGTTGGTGGGCGAGATTTAAAGGACTGTAGCCTTGTCCACCTTGTTCTAGAATAATTGCGTCCTACAGTTCTGCTTCCCTGGGAACTATGTGTACTCAGAGAAGACTTGAGAGGTGATTTCCTGTCTGTAATATAATTTGCTCCTTTTGATGAGTAGTTATGATTTCCAAAATAAACGTTTGAAGGACTAAGGGAGCCTGGTGTGGTGGTCCATGCCTGTAATCCCAGTACATGAAAGCTGGAGGTAGGAGGATCATTATTCAAAAGCCAGCCTGGAATGCCTAGGGACCTTGCTGCAAAAACAAGTAAATCTTCCCAGAAAACATGAATTTATTGTAAGCTGTGTGTGTGTGTGTGTGTGAGAGAGAGAGAGAGTCCTAATCCAGGGCCTTGCACGTGGCAGGCAAGTATGCTTCATCTGAGCTTTCCAGCTAACTAAATTCTTTATACTCTTTACTTTCCCTTAAAGACATTGAGAAGGAAGCTTGGAACAGCAGACATTTTAGGAATTTTGAATTATTCACATGCTATTGTACACTTAATCTGAAAGGTTCATATAAACCATGTTTCATTAACTTTGGAATTTGGGGACGGGGGTTGCCTGGTTTTTAGGACAGATTGTCTGCAAACTTTGTAATCAAGCTAGCCTTGAACTCCTGCATCCACTGTTTCTGTCCTCCAAATGCTGCAATTGCAACTGCACCACTTCCTGCTTGAACTTTTTTTGTCACTGCTTTTGTTACATTGAATTCATTGATACTAATCTATTTCTCCCTCTCTCTCTCTCTCTCTCTGTCTCTGTGTGTGTGTGTGTGTGTGTATTTCCCCATAAAAAAGATCTAACACCAGTTTTCTCTTTTGAGTTACTTAACTGTTCGATTTTGTTTTGCCTGTCTCCCCAGGCTCTAACTGTGGCCTCAGTCTTCCTTGGCACTTTTTCTGTGGTTATTTCCTTGTTTCTCCT
This sequence comes from Apodemus sylvaticus, assembly GCF_947179515.1. Classification (NCBI taxonomy): domain Eukaryota; kingdom Metazoa; phylum Chordata; class Mammalia; order Rodentia; family Muridae; genus Apodemus; species Apodemus sylvaticus. Next base: position 29,119,110 of record NC_067495.1, read on the forward strand.
GTGTATGGTTAAGACCTACTGGAAAGAAAGCACAGCCAGTTTCAAGCATGAGACATGGGCTATGTTCACTAACAAAGGTCCTGTTTACGGATCTTCGAAGATGCCTCAGTGGATAAGAGTGTTTGCTGTGCAAAAGGACTTTGAGTTTTAGTCCCCAGCACTCAGCAGAATGTGTCTTCACTTGCCCTGTCACAACAATGCGGGGTGGGGGACTGGAATGACAGATAAATCCTGGGAGCTCCCTAGCCAGCACGCCAGCCTAGCTGAAACAGCAAGCTTCAGTTCGGTGACAGTCTCTTCCTAAAAAAAGAAAAGAAAAGAAATAAAAAATAAAAAGAAAATTGCGGAGGAACACTAGAGAAGGACCCCAGCAGTCCTCTGGCCTCTGTGTGCTCGTTTGCGCATGAGTGGATCCGTGTGTTTAGGTACCAGTCCCCAGGACTCAAAGTTGCCATGGCATTCACCCCCATTCTCTTCAAGCTTGACTGACAGTCAATTTTGTAGACTGGCCCATGTGTATAGAAACCGAAACAAATGATAGGAAACAAGTGCTGAGCCTTGATACTGTGATGCACTCTGGTATTTACAGTTTTTTGTTTGTTTGTTTGTTTGTTTGTTTTTAAGGCAGCTCACCTTCATTGATTGTGCCACTGCTTTGAGTCATTGAGTCAGACCTTGAAGTTTGAAAGACATTCCCATAGGGTTTTGGACCGTTTACTGTCCCTGATTACCCTTTATAAAACAGCAACAAAGCCTATCGTGTCTCCACAGGGAATTGTTTTTTCTCCAGTTTAGCGGTTTGTTTTGTTTCTCACCACCTGACAAAATTTGAGAACTTGGTTCTGTTAAAAAAGCCCTAGCTCCTGGGTGAGAGCTTACCAGGTGAAGAAGGGGAAGCAGAGCGAGCATCAGGTTTTGTGTTTTCTCTTTTTTGATGTGTGTGTGTTGGGGGAGGGTGTTGTTTGTTTGTTCCTGGTTTGCTGCAGTTTCAGTAATAAACAACTTGAGGGTAGGACTTGCGATTTGAATTTAATCACTCTTCCATCAAAACAACATGCATGTTTGGATGAAGTGCTAACTGGAAACACGAGAGAACAGCAATGGCAGCTGATAGCTTTAGAGTGATTTTATGTTTATCAACAACTCTATCTCCCTAGGTGAGAGCGTAATTATCAGGCCTGCAGAAATTACTTTGGAATCCCTACTGTGTGCCAAACTTTGCTGTAGGCATTTGAGAGGAGGAAGAAAGGAAATCCTGAGATCTCACTCTTTGTTCTGCTGGTTGGTGCTTGTTTTTCTGGGACTGTAACCCAGCAGGGGAGCAATTAACATGGGAAAGGCCCTGGGTTGCATCCCCAGCACTCAGGAACAATAGCAACACCAAAAGGAGCAAAGCTCCTTTGCTGAAAAGTCCACAAAGCTCAAAAACAAAAGGACGGCATTAAAGAACACCTATTTTGATTCAAGCTAAATTGTTTTCATTGGGTTGAAAAGTCTGCTCAATGGTTAAGCTGTTCTTTCAGAGGACCCACGTTTGATTCCCAGCGCCAATACGGTGTGGCTCACAACTGTCTGTAGCTCCAGCTCCAGCTCCAGCTCCTGGGAATCTGGCCTCCAAAACCACCAGGTGTGCTTGTGCTGCACATACAAATACATGTGAGCAAAACACCCATGCACATTGCAATCACTAGTCCTGGTTGTCAACTTGACTCTATCTGGAATGAACTACAACTGAGGATTGGATTGATTCACATCTTGAGGCTGGAAGACACAAGTTTCTGACATGGATCTTGGCATGGAGATCTTGAGGCATAGTGGCTATCCAGGCAAGGTAGTGCACACCTTTAATCCAGGGACACTGAGGCAAGGAGATCTCGGAGTTTAAAGTCAGCCTGGGATTAAAGTAAATCCCACATCCAGGCGTGGTTGTACACACTTTTAATCTGAGCCACACCTTCTGCTGGAGACTGGAAGGAGGAAGATTTCCTTCGTCTTCCCCCCCCCCCCCCCCGCTTGCATTTACTTGCCAGCACATCTGTTGGAATCTACTTCTACAGAAGACCAGCAGAAACAACTAGCCTTGTGGGACTGAGCAACTACTAGATTCTTGGACTTCCAATTCACAGCTGACCATAACTGAGGAGTTGGACTACAGACTGTAAATCATTATAACAAAATCCCTTACTGTATAGAACTATCCATAAGTTCTGTGACTCTAGAGAACCCTAATAATCACATAAAAATTAAAACTTTAAGAGGTAAGAGGGATGTATTAAAAAAAAAACAAAACAGTTCTCAAGATGGGCATAGTGGGGCTGGAGAGATGGCTCAGTGGTTAAGAACACTGACTGCTCTTCCTAAGGTCCTGAGTTCAAATCCCAGCAACCACATTGTGGCTTACAACCGTCTGTAATAAGATATGATGCCCTCTTCTGGTGTGTCTGAAGACAGCTACTCACATATAATAAATAAATAAATCTTTAAAAAAAAAAAAGATGGGTGTAGTGATGTATACCTTTAGCTCCCAGCACCTGGGAAGGAGAGGCAGGTAGAGCTCTGTGAATTCCAGGCCTGGCTACACTACATAGGGAGTTTCAGGACAGCCAGGGCAACATAGAGAAACCTTGCCTTGGAACAAACAAACAAGAAGAGCCCCCCCAAACTCAGTTTTCATCCAAATCATTAGGAGCAAATAAAAACTAATATGTGAAGTCTCCTCATTCTTAGATGATGGTGGGTTTTATTTGTTTTGTTGTTGTTTGTTGGTTTTGTTTTCTGTTTGTTTTTTTGTTTTGTTTTGTTTTTTGGATTTGGTTTTTTGAGACAGGGTTTCTCTGTGTAGCCCTGGCTGTCCTGGAACTCACTCTGTAGACCAGGCTGGCCTCGAAGTCAGAAATCCACCTGCCTCTGCCTCCCAGAGTGCTGGGATTACAGGCATGCGCCACCAACGCCCGGCATTTTGTTTTTATTTGTTCGTTTGTTTGTTTGGTTGGTTGGTTGGTTGGTTGGTTTTTCGGGACAGGGTTTCTCTGTGTAGCCCTGGCTGTCCTGGAACTCACTCTGAAGACCAAGCTGGCCTCGAACTCAGAAATCTGCCTGCCTCTGCCTCCCAGCTCGAACTCAGAAATCTGCCTGCCTCTGCCTCCCAGAGTGCTGGGATTGCAAGCATGCGCCACCTCTGCCTGGCTGTTTTGTTTTTATTTTGCAGTACTGGGAATCAAACCCAGGGCCCCACACATGTTAGACAAGAACTCTACCACTGAGCTACATGTGTAGCCCAGAAGGATGATTATTTTTTCCTTCATATATATTGACCTATTTTCAGATTTCATCCAGTGGACACACTGTGCTTCTGACAGCAGGAAAATAATGCCAAGTTCTTTTGAAAAGCTGTAGAAGGGAATGGCAGAGAAGTAATACAAATGAGAAGAGTTGTCTTTGTGTGACAGAATTCCAAGTAATTATCGTCAATATTGTTTAATGTAATTATGCAAGAGAGTTGAAGGAAAATGGTTATGATTTTAAAATACATTGTGCTTGTTTGAACTTTATACTCTTTCATTTATTGTTATGATCATAGTTAAAGTAATTGTTTTCTATGCATACATGCATTAATATTTAACTTGTGGGGCTTCCTTGTGGGTTCTGAAAGGCCAGCTTATCCCTTTGTGCTAGCTGTTAATGTTAAGCAACCCAGAGCTTCACACTGGTTCATTGGTGACAGCAAATAAAGGAAATGACCTAGATGGCAATTACTGGGCCTTACACTTAGAATCATTGGGGCGTAGTAAATAAATATTTGTCAAATGAAAAATAATGAATAAGAAACTCCTGGGTTTGTCTCATCCAGCAAGCAATGATAAGAAGGTATCACATGAGAAATGCTTTGGGTTTATTTTATTTTATTTTATTTTATTTTATTTTATTTTTGAGATGGGGCTTGCTATGTGGCCCTGGCTAGCCTGCCACTCATATAGACCAGACTAGCCTCAGACTTTTGGAATTCTTCCAGCCTTACTTCCCAGTGTGGGATCATAGCCATGTGCCACCATGTCCAGCCCCATCCTTATTTATTTATTTATTTGCTTATTTATTTATTCAGGGTCTCACTATAGCCCAGGCTGGCCTTTAAGTCTGTGATTGTCCTTGCTTTAACCTCCTGAATGTTGCTGGGATTACAAACCTGCACCACCAGTCCCAGATAAAACTTTATTTTCCTTTTTATTTTAATTGACAGATAATAATTGCATATATTTATGGGATATAATATGATGTTTATATTATGGAATGATTATATCAAGCCAATTAACAAATTTGTTGCATCAGATACTGACAATTTTTGTGATGAAAACATTAAAAATCTATTTTTGCAATTTTGAAATTCACAATAAATTGTTTTGTTTAGTTTAGTAGATTTTTTTTGTGCCATTTAGATTACTGCAGTTTATTTCTCCCATTCAACCATAGAATGTTTTAAAACCTGACTCTGAAGTTTCTAACATAAGCAGATCGTATAGAACACATTCTTTTTTCCCCCAGCCCTTTCCCCAGCACTGGGAACTGAACCCAGCCTTACACAGGGCAGGTAAGTGTTCTGTTACTGAGCTACATCCTCAACAAAAGGCATTCTTCTTTACAACTGAAGACCTCTAAAGTTCACTGAAGGGAAAGCTTGTTGTTGCCAGCCGTCGTCCAGTTCTTCCTACATGATATAGTTCTTCCAGGTGAAGTACTCTTTAGAAGCAGTCCCAGTGTATGTAAGAGGACTTGTCTACCAGGATGTCCCACTCTCCACCAGCCAAGGTGTAGGCATCTGATCCCAGCAGGTCCTATCCTTCCTGGGATGTGTATTCGATAGATGTGAAAAGAAGAAGGACCCTCCAGGCTGTGGACTTTCTTTCTAGGTCTCTGGAATGGCTCTGTTTCCCACCCTTTCCAGATCAACACTGTGAGCTGCCCACCTCCTCCCAGATCCTCCTTTTTCTGAAGTTAGCCCAAGACTCCATCTCTTGCTTATTGATGAAAAGATCTCCAGTTGCCTAGACTTGTGCCTTTCTAAATTCAGCACATACCATCCCACATAAGGATCATGACCCTGCTGGTTAAAGATATAGGTAAGATATGGGGGCAAAAGTTGCAGCTAGGCAGGCATGGTGGTTGTGCTGGCATGTTCTACGTCAACTTGACAGAAGCTAGAGTCCTTCAAGGGGAGAGAGCCTCAAATGAGAAAATGTCTCCCTAACATCAGGCTGCGGGCAAGCCTACACAGCATTTTCTTAATTGCTGATTGAAAGGGGAGAGCCCAGTCCACTGTGAGTGGGGCCAGCCCTGGAAGGGTGGTCCTGGATTTTGTAACAAAGTAGACCGGGCAAGCCACGAGGAGCAAGCTAGTAAGCAGCACCCCTCCATGCCCTCTGCATCAGCTCCTGTCTCCAGGTTCCTGCTCTATTTGATTTCCTGTCTTAACTTCCTTTAGTGATGGACATGTAAACCAAATAAACCCTTTCCTCTCTAACTTGTGGTGTTTTTTTGGTTTCTTTTGTTTTGTTTTTGTTTTTTGTCTTGTTTTTGTTTTTCCGAGACAGGGTTTCTCTGTGTAGCTCTGGCTGTCCTGGAACTCACTCTGTAGACCAGGCTGGCCTCGAACTCAGAAATCTGCCTGCCTCTGCCTCCCAGAGTACTGGGATTACAGGCGTGCGCCACCACTGCCCAGCCTCCAACTTGTTTTTGATCATGATATCACATCATAGCAATAGTAATCACAAGAACGTGGTGGCAAACCTTTTATCCCCGAACTTGGGAGGTGCAGGCAGGAGGATCAGGAGTTCAAGCTATGTATCGAGTTTGAGGTCAGCCTCGGCTACCAGTGTGAAAAGTCGTATTAACTGAGAAATTTGCAAATTTTGTTTGTAATTGTGTAAAACAGTTAACATACTTACTAGAAAAGCAAATGTCATGTTGAATATTTCAAATGGTGCCGATTCCCTACAGACTGTTGGGGGTACACAACCTTCTAATAAAGACTCAAAGCAGGAACAGAAAGACAACCCAGCTATTTACCACTACTTTCAATTCCCCTAGGACTGACTGTAAGTTCAGGAAGCAGCTACCTTGCCTGGGTGTCTGCTGCAAAGCCTCTGTGGAGACACTCCTGTGGTCATACCTCAGATGTCTATAGCAGTTAGTACTCAGCTCAGCTAGTACTCAGCTGGGGTTCTGAGCACAAAAGGCTGTGGGTGCTGCTAGCTCTATCGTGCCCTGGCATGGGGAAGACAAGGGAAAAGAAGGCAGAGTCTTGAGCCATGGGGATTGGGAACCTGGCAAGTAGAAGTGCCTTTTCCTTCTCTCCAATATCCCAACAAACCCTTGTGTTAATGGCACCTAATGACAGGACACTCTGCATGGTAATTTGGAGAAAGCAATTCATAGCACCAACATCTCTGAATGAAATGAAAAATGGTTATCTGTGAGCTGACAGGAGAGAGGCAAAAACCACTACAAAAGCTCACCTCATTTCTAGGATCACTAATAGTTGTTGAAAATACATTCCTCTAGCTAATTGGAAAATTTCAATGTAACCCTGGCTGGATGTAAATTATGCTGCTTGAAGACCTAAGGGCACAAATTTGGAACCCATGCATTTTCTAGCATTTAGTAATCACATATGGACATATTAGTTGGGGAAATTGTCTTTCCATGCGTACATAGGAGGTGCAGGAGGTTCAGCAAGATTGTTCTGTTTATTTCAAAGAAGAAACTGGCATTGATGTAAAGCTATCATACTCATGAAAAGCTCTATAATTGTAAGGTCGTTTACAAATTCCTGTTGAAAATTGCTTTCAGGGGACTGGAGAGATGGCTCAGTGGCTAAGAGCACTGGCTGCTCTTCCGGAGTCCTGAGTTCAAATCCCAGCAACACATGGTGGCTCACAACCATCTGTAATGAGATCTGATGCCCTCTTCTGGTGTGTCTGAAGACAGCTACAGTGTACTTACATATAATAATAAATGAATCTTTAAAAAAATAAAATTGCTTTCAAAATATGTTAGAAAAGTTCTGGGGATGTGACTTAGTAGTCACAACTGCCTAGATTGAACAGGTTCTAGGTTTGATTCCCAGGGACAAAATGGAGCTGTTGGAAGAGAAACTAGAGAAATTCATTATGATTGTTGGAAAAAAATATGTTGAAAGGGAACTTATGCATACATCAGATGTATAAATCTATCAAGTTAACAGATTTTCTTTGGAAAATTTGCAAAATTACTAAAAATGCTAAGATTAATCAATACGATGTTAAGTTTTGTTGTGTTGTTTTTAATTATATATATGTATATGTTTTGCGCACATGAATCTCTGTGTACTTTGTGCATGCCTGGTGTCCTTGCAGGCTAAAAGAAGGTCTCAGATCCCCTGGAACCAGAGCTACAGAAGGTGGTAGTTGCCATGTGGGTTCGTGGCACTGGAACCCAGGTCCCCTGGAAGAGCAGCCAGGGTTTTAACCACTGAGCCATCTCTCCACTTTGTTTCCTTCCTCTCCTCTTCTTTCCCTCCATTTTTCTTTCCTTCTCCTCCTCTTCCTCCTTCTCTCCCTCCTCACCCTCTTCCTTTTCCTCCTCCTTTTTTTGAGACAGGGTCTCTCTGTCTGCCTTGGCTATCCTGGGACTTTCTTTAAATAGACCAGATCAGGCTAGTCTCCAATTTAGAGATTCACCTTCCTCTGCCTCCCAAGCGCTAGGATTAAAGGTGTGTGCCCTTTGCCCAGGCTGGTTGGTTTCTTTTACAAGGGGGAATTTATTATGTTCATGACAAAACATTGGATGAAAAATGTCTCTATAGGGTCTGTGAGACAACTTGTTGCCCAAGCACTATGACCTGATTTCAACCTCTGGAACCCATGGTAGAAGCAGAAATCCAACTTTTGAAAGTTGTCCTCTGACTTCCACACACATACAACATGCACATGTCCACACACACACACACACACTAAAAAAATAAAAAAACACAAAAATGTGTGTCTATGAATGTTCACAGTAGCTTCATTTACAATAGTTCCAAATTGAAATCAACTTACCTTTGAACTGGTGAATAGTTCAACTAAACGTGACACATGCACACCATGTATGCTGCTCAGTAAGAACCAGGAGAAGGGGGCTGGAGAGATGGCTCAGTGGTTAGGAGCACTGACTGCTCTTCTGAAGGTCCTGAGTTCAAATCCCAGCAACCACATGGCAGGTCACAACCACCCGTAATGAGACCTGACACCCTCTTCTGGAGTGTCTGAAGACAGAGACAGTGTATTTACATATGATAATAAATACATTAAAAAAAAAGAACCAGGAGAAAAGTGGGCTGGATATGTAGCTCAGCTGGTAGAGTGCTTGCCTATTAAATCAGAATCAGATAAGTGCTTTTTATAATGTTCTGTTTTCCCACTGTATGTTCCAGGCTAGCCTCGGCTCTCCAGCTTCATTGATTATCTTTTCCCATCTCGCAGGAGTGCTGAGACTAAGGGTGTTCCCTGAGTTCTAGGAGTTAAGCTCAGGCCCTCATGCTTTCATACCAAGTACCTTACTCCCAGCCCTAAATACCTATTTAAAAAATTACAAGCCTTTCAGCTCAGCTCTTGGCAGGCAGAGGTAGGCAGATTCCAAGGCCAGCCTAGTCTACAGAGTGAGTTCCAGGACAGCCAGGGCCACACAGAGAAACCCTGCCTTAAAAAACAACAAAACCAACAAATACGAAGAAACAGCGCCAAACAGTAAAAATATCAGTGCTGAACTGGATGTGGTTGTATATACCTGTGATCCCTGCACTGGAGTTGTTTAGGGCAAGATGACCAAGTTTTCAACACTAGCCAGGGCAAGATCAATGCTTGCCAGAAATTCAGGAAAATTAAGAGGGTTGAATAGATGAGTCATGGAGGGCTTGGGGAAGCAGTAAAACTATTTTGCATAATCTTGTAATTAGTGATGGATACACACCATGTATTTGCCAAAAGCTGTATAATACACAACCCAAAGATTGAGCCTTACTTAATACAATGAATAGACTTTAATGTAGCCTTACTTGTTCATTACAGTGGTTATAACCACTGTATCATTTAAATGCAAGCTTAACTCAAGTATGGTTGGATTATTAGCGTGATTAACATGTGAATTAACATGAGCACTATTTTTGGGATGAGGGACAATTTGAGGACTTTATTTTCCACTTAACTTGCTCTGTAAATCCAAAGCATCTATCCCATTAAAGACTACTAAAAATGTCTTAATCTTTTCAAGTCTTTTCATCTCTGAAGTGGGTACTTGAACCTCATTTCAGGTTGGCTTTGAACTCCCATCTCAGTCCTCTGAGTGCTAGAATTACAAGCAAGGGACACTATGCCTGGCTGAATTTAGTATGTGTGCACGTGCGTGCGCTGGGCCTTGTGCATAGTAGATAAGTACTTTACCACCAGGCTTCTCTCTCAACTGAGTCAATTCTGTTTTCCATCTCTGTGTCTCTGAAAGCTTTCTCTTTGTAATGTTTCTCCTTGCCTTGTGCCTTCAATCATTGACTGCACTGCAGCTCAGCTGATCTGGTATCACTTGACTGTGACTGTTCTGGCAAAGACAGGCTCACAGAAAAGATTAAGAAACATTTCCATTACGGAGGGTTTTTTTTAAGGGATAAAGGACTGATTGTAATTCATAGTTTGGTACAGTCGATCATGGTGGGGAGAGTATAGCAGCAGAAAGGCCCTCAGCTCTGCAGGCATGAGGCTTCTTGTTTACAACTAGGAGAATGCTGGGACTGAGTGATCCTCCCAACCCCTTAATTCAGCCTAAGACCTCAGCTCCTGTTAGGACAACCGACCACCGTATCATTGTATCATTCGCAATGAGGATGTGTCTTCCTACCTCATTCAAACCTCTCTGATAATGCCCTTTATGAAGGCTATCCTGGAACTAGCTCTGTAGAGCAGGCTGGAGTCAAACTCACAGAGAGATCCTCCAGCCTTTGGCTCCCAAGTCCTGAGATTAAAGGCATGCGTCACCACTCTCAGCTTCTGCTAACTTTTCTTTTAATTTTCAAAACTGAGTTCTATTCAGAGATTTGGCAATCTAAAAAGACAGTGACCTAACCTCCTGACAATCTGTCTTCTTCTATCTTATCACCTATCTTATACGGGGAGGACAGGGGGTGGGGAGCAGGGGCAGGCAATCAATCATTCCCCAGCTCTGTTTTGTCCCTCCGGTTAGGTGGTCAGTCACGTAGCCCAAACTTGTGATGCCTGTGCCTTTTCTCTTATCAACCCTTGTACTGTTCCCTCGGGCTCCTGGAACTTGAGTTTCTGCTGGTATCAGCCGTGCTGAGCCAGGAGAGAGATAGCACAGAACAAACAAACCATTAAAAGTGTTTACTGCTAAGCTAAGGAATAACATGTACGGGCTGATTCTTTTCTACAATATGGAGTACAAATATGTCTTTATAATAGACAATATAATAGTGTTCCCATTCATCCTGTCCCCTATCAAAGGTTAAAAAGACACTGGAGCTCAGATGGCCAGTGCGTTCTGGGAAGTATCTATCCTCTGTGATTTGCAGCACTGACACACAGGCTTCCTGGAATAGGGGTAGCAAAGACCCGGGCTGTGGAGGCAAGAAAGGGAAGCAAGGACCTCATCTGAACTGTGGCATCCCAGCAATGTGGGGTTACTGGGGAGTGTTGAAGGAACTGTGGGTAGCCAGGACAGGGCCTGGGAGATGTGTAATGCCAGGAGAGAAATCTAACATTTAGTTCACCAAGGATGGGAAACCATGGTAAAGCTGTTTTTGGTGGTGATGGTGGCAGTGGTTTTGTTTCTTTCTTTTTCTTTTCTTTTCTTTTTTTTTTTTCAGCCTGTAGCTAGCAGTTAAAAGGGTCTCCTGCGAAGGGCAGGCGGGCCCCAGTTATGCGCCAGCAAAGTGCTATGGCGCCACAGCTTAATCCCCAGCACTACTGGGGTGGTAGGGTGGGGGTGGGGCGGCTCAAAGGCGGCGCTTTGTTTGTTTTTTTAAGACAAGGTCTTACTATGTAGCTCTGGCTGGCCTGGAACTTAGTATGTAGACCAGGCTGGCCTCTTTCTCAAGTGTTGGGATTAAAAGGCACATACTACCATACCTGGAAGTAAGAGGGCACTTTGGATTCATCAAGACCCATAAATGCAATGCTAATGTCACAGAGCTAAGCAGACTAGCTGGCAAGGGTAGGCTATAAACATTCTCAACATAGTCCCCCAGAAACCTCCTCCCCTCCCTCTCTCTCTCCCCTCAATGTTTTTCTACTGGATATTTTCTTTATTTGCATTTCAAATGTTATCCCCTTTCCCTGTCCCGCCCCTCCCGGAAACTCCCTATCCCATCCTCCCTCCCCCTGCTTCTATGAGGGTGTTCCTCTACCCACCCACCCACTCCAGCCTCCCCACCCTCAATTCCCCTACACTGGGGCATCTATCAAGCCTTCATAGGACCAAGGGCTTCTCCTCCCATTGCTGTCTGACAAGGCTGTCCTCTGCATACGGAGCCATGTGTACTCCTTGTACTCCTTGGTTGGTGGCTTAGTCCCTGGAAGCTCTGGGGAGTCTGGTTGGTTGATAATCTTGTTTTTCTATGAGGTTGCAAAGTCCTTCAGCTCCTTCAATCCTTTCTCTAACTCCTCCACTGGGGACCCGGTGTTCTGCCTCTGTATTTGTCAGGCTCTGGCAGAGCCTCTCAGGAGACTGCAATATCAGGCTCCTGCCAGCAGGCACTTCTTAGCATCCACTATAGTGTCTGGGTTTGGAGTCGGTGTATGGGGCGGATCCCCAGGTGGGGCAGTCTCTGGAAGACCTTTTCTTCAGCCTCTGCTCCGCACTTTGTCCCTGTATTTCCTTTAGACAGGAGCAATTCTGGATTAAAATTTTGGAGGGTCCCATCCCTTAACTGGGGGCGGGGGGCCATGCCTAACCTCTGGATATGGTCTTGACAGGTTCTCCCTCCCTTTTATGGGGTATTTCAGCTAATGTCATCTCTGTGGGGTCCTGGGAGGCTCTTGCTTTCCTGGCATCTGGGAATCCTTCCTTCCCATCTTCCCTCATTCCCTCCTTTCTTTCTTTTGAGACAGAGTTTTTCTGTGTAGCCTTGGCTAGCCTAGAATGGGATCTGTAGACCAGGTTGGCCTTGAATTCAGCAATCTACCTGTCTCTGCCTCCTTACTGATGGGATTAAACGCACGCACCACCACTGCCTGGCTTTATTTCTTTTATTTCTTTTTTAAAAAATATTTACTTATTTTATATATGTGCGTACACTGTGTAGCTGTCTTCAGACACACACCAGAAGAGGGCATCGGATCCCATTACAGATGGTTGTGAGCCACCATGTGGTTGCTGGGAATTGAACTCAGGACCTCTAGAAGAGCAGTCAGTGCTCTTGACCTCTGAGCCATCTCTCCAGACCTTGATTTTATTTCTTCTTGAACTGTTTAATTCTTTTTTTTTTTTTGTATAAAGTAGAGTTTATTCAGGGTAGAGGTTGGGAGTTAGAGAGAGAGAGAGAGAGAGAGAGAGAGAGAGAGAGAGAGAGAGAGTAGAGAGTAGTGGAGGCCAGCCATGACCACGTGGAGAGAGAGGGGGAGGGGAGGAGAGCCCAAGGGGCAGAGAGATGAGAGTGGGAGGAGAGAGCGCCTAACTGTTTAATTCTTAAGGAGTCAGGAAAATTGGAAGTAAAGCCCTGACCTTAAATTTACATTAAATATTATTTCATACAATATAGTCTTGCCTTTGTGAAGAGTAACTCTTTAATACCAGGTATTTTTTATTAGAGTATGTTTTTGTCTGTCTGTGATTTTATTTTTTGAGTCAAGACCTTACTCTGTAGCTCCAGATGACCTTTGAACTTAGTGATCCTCCTTTCTCGGCTTTTCAAGTGTTTTCAAGGTTGCAAGTGTGGGCCACCATGACTCTCTTGTTTAGGTCATATCAATTTCTCTATTTTAAGCATAAAAAATATGTACCACATTTTCTGAAATCATTCCTTAGGACCCTGACAAGCACGAAGCACTCGCAAGTGTGTGTGTGTGTGTGTGTGTGTGTGTGTGTGCGCGCACAGTGGCTCTCAACTAGAGGCAATTTAACAATGCTTAACAACATTTTTGGTTGACATAACTGTGGAGGAGGGATAACTGGTAGTCACTGGATAGAGGCAAAGGATGTTGTTAACTATCTTTCACTCCAGTCAGCTCTTTACAACAAATGATGTGAAGACCTTAAGTCTTAGCAATGTTAAGGCTAGGAAACCACCATTTTCCTGAGTGGTCATATCACTTCATTCTTTATAAAGAATCACTTTTTTGTTTGTTTGATTTTAGGTGTATGTATGTATGTATGTATGTATGTATTTTTGAGACAGGGATTTTCTCTGTAGCCTTGGCTATCCTGGAGCTCACAATGTAAAGCAAGTACACCTCAGACTCAGTGGTCTGCTTGCTTCTTCAGCTTTTGCCATTAAAAGCATATGTCCAGCTTTATTTACCTGTCAGGTTGCCCAGGTTGGGCTTGACATTGCCATCCTTGAAAGCTAGGGTTTCTTTGTTTTGTTTTGTTTTTGGTAGCACTAGGAATGCAACCCATTTGCCTTATATGTAAAAGGCAAATGTTCATTTATTAAGCAATATTCCTAGCCCTTGTTTGTTTGAAACTGAGTTTCATTTTGTAGCCCAGGCTGCCCTTGACTTCTTGATCCTTGGTTCAACCACCTAAGCACTGGTATTACAAATGTGGAACACCACACCCAACTGAAAGCTCTTTATCATAGCTGGGATACATACAGGAGTCATCTTGGTATCTAAGCAACCAGAGTATCTTGTGTCCTGCAATTGTTGAATTATTTTACATAAGAGAAATGATGAATTTTATGGCTATTGAAATAGAAACTTGTTTACAATGTTTAACTGGGGGAAAAGCCACATATAAAATGGTATGAATACCCAGATGTGGAGACAAAGCCAGTAATTCCAGCATTCATGAAACTGAGGCAGGAGGATTACAAGTCCTAAGCCATCCTGAGCTACCTCAGAAACAGACAAAGCAAGAGACTGGAGAGCTGTGTCAGCATTAAGAGCCTGTACTGCTCTGGCCTTTTACAGACTTTGTCAGCCTCTGTCCTCAAATATGAAGACCTGTAATTTCCTTCCACCTGCAGGCACTTAGTGAGTCATCCGGTTGGGGTTGGGGAAAGGTAGTGGTTGAGAGAGAACTCAGCTTGACTTCTGCAGTGATACAGGGACTCTTCAGATTACATCTGAAAAGACTGGAGAAACACCCTGTTGTTGAAGGGGGACTCATAGGGCCCCCCTACTCCATGAGGATTTATACACAGTTAAGGGGGAACATTTTCTTTAGCAATGTATCCATTGGTAAGTTGCCCACGCTACTGTAAATGACCCCTCACCTATAACCCTGTAAGTGACTCCACCGATGCATCAGCAACAACACCATAAAAGGCATGCTATTAGAAGAGGGCCTCGGGCAAGAGGAAGTGTGTCAGGGGGAATGGAAGAGCGGCAAGAGAATGTAAAGGAGTGGATATGATCCACAAGCTTGAAGCACACATGCGAAAATGCCATAATGAAACCCATTATTGGGCTAGGTTGCTCAATGGTTAATATCAGGTTTTCCTCTTGAAGACAGCCAGAGTTCAGTTCTCAGGACCCATGTTGAGTGACTCACAACTGTCTGTAATGCCAGCTACAGGAGACCTGATACCATTTTCTGGACTCTGCAGGTGCTGCCCGCCACTTCCATGTGCATAACCACCCCATGTATACATCAAATTTAAAATAAAAAAGAAATACAAAAAAAGATAAACAAAACCAAACTCCTACACCCTAAAAACAGTACCAGTGACCTATAGAGTCCATCAAATTCCGATCGGAACCCAGACCACCATCTTGGTGGAAGTGATAAGCAGATCCTCAGGTTTTTGAAAAGCTCAAATCATCTTGGAGAAAGCTGGGAGGGGGCTTACATCTCTATATCAAGATCAATGACAAAGTTGTGGCTCTCAAGCAGTACAGTACAAGCATATCTTAATGTGACAGAAGTGGCAGTATGAAAATAAGACAGTGTATCTGTGGTCAGTTGACTTTTGACAGGATCGCTAAGATAATTTAATGAGGGAGAGAAGAGTTTTTTCAACAAATACTATCATAAAGTTGTATCCTCAACACCACATAGGAAAATTATCTCAAAATAGACCAGGGACCTACATACATATAACATGCATGTTACTGACACGAAAAGCTCAGGGTAAATTTTAGGAGGCACTGGACATGGTGGTACAAGCCAGACTGCAGTAAGTTGGGAGGCCAGCCTGGTCTACTTATTAGTAAGTTCAGGTCAGCCTACTGTACACAGCAGTGTCTCAAAAACAGAAAAAAAAGGTTTAGAGAAAAATGTTATGACCTTGAGTTTCTTAGATATAGTACCAAAAGCATAAGAGATGAAAATAAAAAACAACAGAAACTTAATTCATCAAAATGAAAAACAGTTGCAAATGATACCATTAAGAAAGTGAAAACAGACCGGGCGGTGGTGGTGCACGCCTGTAATGCCAGCACTCTGGGAGGCAGAGGCAGGCGGATTTCTGAGTTCAAGGCCAGCCTGGTCTACAGAGTGAGTTCCAGGACAGCCAGGGCTACACAGAGAAACCCTGTCTCAGGGGGAAAAAAAAGAAAGTGAAAACAGGGCAGGAGAGATGGCTCAGTGGTTAAGAACACTGAGTGCTCTTCCAGAGGTCCTGAGTTCAAATCCCGGCAACCGCAACCACCTGGTGGTTCACAACCATCTGTGATGGTATCTCATGCCCTTTTCTGGCCTGTCTGAAGACAGTAACAGTGTACTCATATTTAAAACATAAATTAAAATATATATCAAAACATAAATTCATTAATTTTAAAAAAGAAAGTAAAAACATGGGGTGGGAATGTACCCCAGATGGTACACTTTGCCTGAAGCCCAGGGTGTGACCCCTAGCACTGCGACCAAACTAGGTATGCCATTGCATACCTGTAATTCTGCCACTTAGGGGTGTGAAGTAGGAGGATCAGGAGATCAAGGGCAGGCTCAGCTATGTAAGGAGTTTGAGGCCAGCCTGAGCTGTCTCAAAAACACAAAAGCAGCACAATTTTGCTTTATCAAGTAATTCTGCAGTTCCACTCCTGGAAGACGTCTCCAAAGAGAAATGGAACAAACTTACACAGGAGTCATACATGAATGTTCATAGCAGCACATTCATAATAGGTAAGAAATATAAAGAATCCAGCACCAATCAACTGATGACTGAAGACATAAAGTAGAGCTTTGGTAGGGGATATTATGCAATAAGAAGAAATGGGGTGCTGATACGTGCACCAACAGGGATCAAATTTGAAAGCATTATAGTAAATTAAGAGAGCCAGATATAAAAAGGACAGATTATATATTCCATTCATTTGAAATGGCCTGAGTAGGCAAATCTATAGGGACGAAAAATAGTGCTTGTCTAGGTTTGAGGGAAAGTAGATTCCTTTGGATTCCCTTTCTTTTCTGCATAGGTTTGTACAATGTGGTGGTGGTGCATGCCTTTAATCCCAGTACTTGGGTAGTGGAGGTCAGCCTGATCCACAGAGTAAGTTCCAGCACAGTCAGGGATGTTCCACAGAGAAACCCTGTCTCAAGAACACTAAAAAATGTAAAATGTTAAAATTATATTTTATCTTTGCGCGATGAGTAGGGAGGCCAAAGACTGTGTGACATTGTGTCCCTCTGTGATGTCTCACCTTATTTATTGAGACAGGGTCTCTCACTGAATCTGGAGTGCCCTGACTTTTGGCTAGATTGGCTGGCCAGCAAGCCCTAGGGATCAGCCCATCTCTGTTCCCCAGAACTGAAAATACAGTTACATTGTGTACAACTGAGTTTTTGTTATTGGTTTGTTTGCTTTTCGAGACAGGATCTCTGTATGTAGTGTTGGCTGTCCTGGAACTTGCTATGTAAATATGCTAGCCTTAAACTCACAGGAGTCTGCTTACCTTTGCCTCCCAAGTGCTTTGGTTAAAGGGGTGCACCAGCATGTCTGATTAGAGGTTTTTTAAAAAATGTGTATATGTGTTTTGTCTGCATGTATGTCTGTATACAATGTTCATACCTAGTACCCAAGGAGGTTGAAGTTGTTGTAAAATCTCCTGAAGTTACAGATGAGCTGCAGTATAGGTGTTACAAAGGGAATCGAGGAATCGAACCCAGGTCCTCTGGAAGAGCAGCCAGAGCTTTTTAACCACTGAGCCATCTTTCCATTCCCCTAACCCTAACCCCTAACCCTAACCCTAACCCTAACCCTAACCCTAACCCTAACCCTAACCCTAACCCTAACCCTGCATTGTATTGCTACAACTGCAGCTGACATGGGCCTCCCTATGTAGCCCAGGATGAATTTCAACTCCTGGTTCTTGTGCCCCTACCTCCAGAATCCTGAAATTACAGGCAAGTGCCACCACACCTGGTTTATCTGGTCTCTTTTAGGTGAATGAATTTGTTCTATTAGATTATGAATACTAAAAGCTAGTAATCACTTGGACCCTTTTTTGGGGGTGCTTTAAAACTGACCTCTATTTTTAAACTTACTGTGTTCATTACAGGAAACTAAAAACACAAGAATAACCTCTTTTTAAAGTAGAAATAAACTGCCGGTGGTGGTGGTGGTGGCGGCGCACGCCTCAATCCCAGCACTTGGGAGGCAGACGCAGGCAGATTTCTGAGTTCGAGGCCAGCCTGGTCTACAGAGTGAGTTCCAGGATAGCCAGGGCTATACAGAGAAACCCTGTCTTGGGCGGGGGAGTAGAAATAAACCCAAGAAATGAAAAGTCATTGGTCTATACATTTTAAATGGGTGAATGGTGTAGTCTGAATTATATAGCTCAGTTAGCTTCTCTTTTGTTAAAGGGGTGGGGACGGGAAGACCAGCAACACTATTTGTTCCCTGGAATGCTCAGATAAATCTGGAATGTTAGCAGTTCATCTTGTACCTGGCTTACAAAAACATTCATTGTGACCTTCCCCTTCCCAGCTGAAGGATTGCAGCTGCCATAGGAGGGCTATGACTTGGCATTTTCTCCTGGACAGGGACAACTTACTGAGCATAGAACACACGTGCTGCACGGAGGAGCTGGCTTTGTGTCTGGTTCAACCCAGCTGTTGTACTGAGCACGTCCTGCTTGGGGGTGGGGTGGGGTGGGGAGTGGGGGGTGGGCGGAAGGTGTGGGGGAAGGCCTGGAAAGGTCTGGAAGCTGCACCTGGCCAAGGGTCCAGTCCTCATGGGGTGGCCGCTTTTCAGCTAAGTACATTGATTGCTTCGTGTCTTTTAAAGGCTGAGTAAAAGAGCTCTGAGAGGCGGAGCTAGATAGCACTATACATAATGCAGTATTTTTTTTTCTTTCTTTCTTTGAGACGGGGTCTCACTAAGTAAAATAAGCTTCCTTTGAACTCTCAACAGCACTCTGCCTGCCTCTGCCTCCCTAGTGCTGGGACTAAAGGTGTGTGCCTTTATGCCCCGCTGTAATGCAGTCTTATATTTAGGTATATTCATTATGTGATTCTCCTTGGCTGCTAGGATTATGGGTGATGTTTATTTGTATTTCTCTTTTCAGGTTTGTGTGCGTATTGATACTGCATTCAGGAAAAGAAAACAATCTTTACTAAAAGGGTTGGCATCTCCCACCCTCAGCAACACCAGGGAATCATTGGTGAAGCTGTCACCTTTGGCAGCGTAGCATGAGCCCGCCAGACCCCCTAACTTCCCACTCCCAGCTTGCTGTGGAGCCGTTTCTCTGCAACAGCAGCTTTCGGGCGCCAACTGTTCCTGGGGAAGCCCCGCCCAGCGCCATTAGCCTCCATGTTTTATTGCGCAAGCGTGAGAACAGCCTTGCACAAAGAGTCAGGACGTGGGATATAAATTTTGGGTTCAGATATCTGGAGAATTGAGCTTAGATGCCAGCTGTGAGAGGAAGCGATGGGACCGGCCAGGTGGCCGGCACCCCAGAATCAGGCGCTCCTTTATCCAGCGGGAGGTGGAGTTTCACTTTAACCTTCCTATTGGCCCACAGAGTGAGCTTCCTGCTTGCTTGTTGCTAGGTTCCACTGAGAGAGCCCCTGCCGTGTTCCTCCAGTAATCCTGCTTCTCTCCGTATAGTTTTAAGTTTCATGCTCTAGCGACTGAGCTAGCGGGACGCTGGTATTCTACGCTTTAAACAGCCTTGCGGTACCATCCTTTGTTTAAACGAAGAGTGTCACTCTCACAAATATAGGTAGTTCAGAAAGTACTAAGATTTAGAGATAATGTGATCTCGTGGTCAATGAAACAGATTTTCCTTAGTAGTCACCAGAGCTTTCAGTTTGCATCCACGCCATTGTTACCGTTCTTTCTCATGATCAGATTTAGAATGTCCAAGCGATCCTGTTTATAAGTGTCTTGTTCCACGGAGCGTGGAATGGGCAGACCAGTGCCCAAATCCAGCCACAGGAGGGCGCACAGAGACATTAACAAATGAGGGTTGGCATTACATTTTGGGGTGTCCTGAGTTAAGTAAAAGACTGTTATACAATTATTACTATTGCGTAACATTGTCCAGTGGACCTTTCTATGGTGATGGAAGTCGTGCATCTGTACTGGCCACCACACCAGCCATTAGTGACATGTGACTACCAAACCCTTGAAATGTGGTTCATACAACTGAAGGAATGAACATTTTGTTTCGAGGCAGGGTCTCATTTAGCCCGGCCGGGCCTTGAATTCCGTAGGTAACTGAACTTGAATTTCTCATCTGCTAGCTTCTCTCTTTAGTGCTGGGAGGTGCTGTCATATCCAGCCTGGAAATGAGTGTGTGTGTGTGTGTGTGTGTGTGTGTGTGTATACGTGTGTGTGCAGGTAAGAGTACTCGTGCATGGGCATGTGGAGGCCCTATGCAAACAGAGAATCTTCCTTTATTGCTCTATACATAATGTTTGAGTCAGGGCCTTTCATTGAACCGAGTCTTTCATTGGTTATCTAGATCTTTCTGACTCTGCCTCCCAACTCTTGAGATTACAGGCATGCTTCCATGCCATACTTGTTATGTGGGTGCTGGAGATCCAATCTGAGGTTCCCATGTTTGCACATCAAGCTCTTTAAGATCATTGAGCCATCTCCTTAGCCTTAGGAGTGAATTTTAAAGTTTACTTAGTGTAATTATAACCTTAAGCCATGAGGACTGGTGCCCATATTGGAAAATGGTTGTTAATATGCTCCCTTTGCAAACAAGTCAGAAAGATGATGCCACTGGCCCCAAATCATTGAGATAGTCATTGAGTGCTGGGCAGTGGTGGCGCACGCCTGTAATCCCAGCACTCTGGGAGGCAGAGGCAGGCAGATTTCTGAGTTCGAAGCCATCCTGGTCTACAGAGTGAGTTCTAGGACAGCCAGGCTATACAGAGAAACCCTGTCTCGAAAAACCAAAAAATAAAATAAAAATAAAAAAAATAAGAGAGAGAGAGAGAGAGAGAGAGAGAGAGAGAGAGAGAGAGAGAGAGAGAGAGAGAAAGTCATTGACGTCAATAGTACCCACCTAAGGTTTATTACAAATACATAATGCTGAAATGCTGAAAAAGATATAAGAGAGGCACTGGGAATTTCTGTTTTGTTTTGTTTTTGTTGTTGTTGTTGTTTTGAATTTGGTTTTTTTCGAGACAGGGTTTCTCTGTATAGCCCTGGCTGTCCTGGAACTCACTCTGTAGACCAGGATGGCCTCAAACTCAGAAATCCGCCTGCCTCTGCCTCCCAAGTGCTGGGATTACAGGCATGCGCCACCACCGCCCAGCGGCACTGGGAATTTCTAATAGAAATCACTGCTTGGAGGCTGGACATTGTCTCAGCAGTTAAGAACACTTGATGCTCTTTCAGAACACCCAGGTTTGGTTCCTAGCACCCACGTGGCAGTTCATGACTGTGCATACTCAACTTTCAGGGGATCTTCTAGTTTCTGTGGGCACCAGGAACATGTGTTGTGTATACACACACACACACACACACACACACACAGGCAAAGCATTCATTCACATAAAATAAAAAAGGAAACCAATACTTGATTTTGTGTGGGTGCTGGATATCTGAACTCCAGTGGGAACTTTTTTTGAAGAAGCAGTTGCCATTCTAGCCTATATTTTATATTGTTTATTTTTGAAAGTATAGTCACATCATACCCTTCTCCCCTTTAATACCACCAACCACTCCCATGTACCTCACCTTGTTGTCTTTCAAATTCACTGCCCCCTTTTCTTTAATTGTTGAGAGATCACATAGACTCATATATATAGTCCATGTCTAATGTATACATATGACATGCTTAGTCTATACAGTGTTACTTGCATGTATATGATTTTGGCACTGAAAATTTAGTATTGGAGTAATTTAGTATTTAGATAATTTAATTAATACTAAAATTTAGTATTAAGAGTTGGGGGTCTCTTTCCTGGGGAAGACTAATTCCCTCACCCTTAGCACTCCTGAGTCGCCTACAATTCTTTGTCTAGGATTGAGGCTTTGTGGCCTTCCTCCTTCCTTGTAAGCATGACCATTATTGCTATTGTCTTTGTTCAGATGTTGTTTAGACAGCCATGCTGATGAGACTTCATGGGTGTGGCTTTTCTGATGTGTCTAGGAGACACAATATCACAGCAAACTTCCTGTTTCTTTGGCTTGTACACTCGTTCTGCCCCCTTTTCTGTAATGATCCCTGAGCCTTAGGTGTAGGAATTGTGTTGTAGATGCTTCAGTTGGGACTGATCCCCACAGCTCTGCCTTTTGATCGGTTGTGGAATTCTGTAATGGTATCTGTCGGTGGCAAAGAGAAGCTTCTTTGATGAGAGGCGAGAAGCCATTTATCTGTGAGTATGAGGATAAATACAGATGTAGTTCGGGATTATGCTGCTCTAGTAAAGTGGTGGTCGTAGGTTCTTCTCCAAGAGCCATGATTTCACTAGTCCTGAGTAGTTGGCTACATTTCCAGTAATAGACATCTTTTCCCTCTTATTAACTGGATCTTAAGTCCAATGAGCTGTTGGTTACCTCTGAGTTATTTGTATAGATACTATACTATTTGTGGCTTATGGGTATCAGAGCTGGATAGGACTTTTGGTGGCTTCTTCCTCCCTTGGATGCTTCATGGCATCTTCTGATACCACAGAAGCTAGTCCTCAGGGAGGAGACTTTCAGATCAGATCCAGGTCATGTCCTCTGAGCCCTGTGTACAAAGTGCATGTTTGCTTATTTATTTTTTTATTTATTTGTTTGTTTTTTGGATTTTTTTTTTTTTTTGAGACAGGGTTTCTCTGTGTATCCCTGGCTGTCCTGGAACTCACTCTGTAGACCTGGCTGGCCTTGAACTCAGAAATCCGCCTGCCTTTGCCTCCCAAGTGCTGGGATTACAGGCGTGCGCCACCACTGCTCAGTAGTGCATGGTATCTTAAGCAACAGGAATTTACCTTTCACCTCTGAGAGGGAACCAAGGGCCACCACAGTAGCTAGCCTATTATGCTTTGCAGTTCTCTTGGACTTCAAAAGGGGGCTTCTTATGCCTGATGTTGGGGGTTTTACTAGATAGTAAAAATATGGCTTTTGGGAGGGCTATGAAGCATTTTTGGATCTGAGGATAACTACATATTATTTTTATGTAATTAATTATTTTATTTATTTACATTCCATCTATTGTCCTCTCCTGGTCCCCCCTCCCACAGTTCTTCATCCCATTCCCCTTTTCCCTTGCCTCTGAGAGGTTGCTTCCCCCCTCCCCCCCTGCCCCATGCCCGAGCATCCCCCTTCCCTGGGGCCTCAAGCCTCTCCAGGATTAGGTCCATCTTCTCCCACTGAGGCCAGACAAGGCAGTCCTCTGCTACATATGTGCCAGGGGTTGGGAGGGGAGGCCTTAGACCAGCCGTGTATGCTGCCTGGTTTGTGGGTCAGTCTCTGGAGCTCCCAGGGGTCCGGGTTAGCTGAGACGGCTGGTCTTCCTATGGGGTTGTCCTCCCTTTCAGCTCCTTCAGTCCTCCTTCCTCTAATTCCTCTATAGGGGCCCCCAACTTTAGTTCAATGGTTGGGCATAAGTATCAGCATCGGTCTCAGTCAGCTGCTTTTTGTGCCTCTCAGAGGCACATGCCAGGCTCCTGTCTGTAAGCACACCATAGCATCAGTAATAGTGTCCCACCCCCGTGCCCCCTTCATGAGATGGAGCCCAAGTTGGGCCTGTCACTGGACAACTTTTCCTTCAGTCTCTTCTCCATTTTTGTCCCTGCAGTTCTTTTGACAGGAACAATTCTGAGTCAGAAATTTTGAGTATGGGTTGGTAACCCCATCCCTCCACTTGGGACCCTATCTATCTACTGGGGGGTGGATTCTTCCAGTTCTCACTCCCCACTCTTGGGCAGTTGGCTAAGGTCACCCCCATTGAGTCCTGGGAATCTCTTACAGCCTGAGTGAGGTAACCCAGACCCAAAAGGACACACATGATATGTACTCACGGATAAGTGGATATTAGATAAAACGTACAGAATACCCAGGATACACTCCACAGAACTCAAGAAGGTTATCAAGAAGGAAGGCTCAAGTGAGGATGATTCAGTCACGGGAGGCAGAGGGAGTGAGGGACCTGAGTGGGAGAGGGTGGGAGAGGGGAGAGGGAGAAGAAAGGGGGACGGATCAGGTATGGGGGAGTGGGACAGGAGAGAAACACAGAAGGCCATGAGAATGAATGGAAATCTGCAGCTTCTGGGATTGGGAGGTGGGGGGAATCCTCTAGAAAGATAACTACATTTTAGCACACCCTGTTCTCAGGGAGGGAAGAACACTGAAAGGCTGCCTCAGATCCATAGAGTTTTCTAACTTGAGTTCTGATCTAAGGCAGCTTACTACGGCACCATGTCCACACAGGTCACTAATTAGGCCTCTGCCTTAAATAGAAGGTTTGTCGTTCCAGACCTGTGCTTCCTCACGTCACAAACAGTCCTTTAAGGCCCAGGTGTTCCAAGGGATAGTTCATATCTCACTGATTACCTTTACCATTTCCTGTGTGTCACATCTGTGAACTTGGGGTTCATCTGATAACAGATAGCACTCCGTGGTATAGTTGGCAACCGTTTTTTTAACTTTTTTTCTTTAAATTCATTTTATTATTTTATGTGTAATGAGTGTTGGTTGGTGCCCACAGAGCGCCAGAAGAGGGTATCGGATCCTCTGGAACTGGGGTTAAAGATAGTTGTGAGCCTCTGTGTGGGAGCTGGAAAATAAGCCCGGATCCTCTGGAAGAGCAGACAGTGCTCTTGCCTGCTGAGCCATCTCTCCAGCCCCTTTTTGGTTTTCTAAAATATAAAATATGTCTTATGATCATGATATCTTATATTAGAGAAAGCATTGTTTAAGATGTCAGTAGTGGAGAGCATACCTCCCTATACACAAGGCCTTGGGTTTGATCTCTAGTGAACCAAAAAAAAAAAAAAGAGAGAGAGAGAGGCAGTCAATGAAAATGTTCACGTTTACAATACATTTAAAAAGTACTTTTTGTGTATGTATGTGTGTGAGTGTGGTATTTATATGTATGTGGCATATGCACATGTATGGGGTAGGTAGGGCAACTTTTTTGTGCAAGTGTGAGGGCTTCCTTATTCTCTTAACACTGGGTCATTCATTGAATCTGGAGCTAGGCTGGGGTAGGCTTTTTTTTTTTTTCAAAAGACAGCATCTCATTAAGCAACCCTGGCTAGTCCAGAGCTTGCTATGTAAACCAGGCTGGCCTCGAACTCACAGAGACCTTCCTGCCTCTATCTTCCAAATGCTGGGTGTGTGCTACCATGTCTGCCTCCAAGTTCAGTTTTTCGACCTGGGTTCTGGAGGTTTGAACTCAGGCCCACTTACCCGCTAAGCCCCACCTTCTGTCTTAGTATTTGTTTTGAAATCCCTCCTTAGGCAAGGCCAGTGACTTTTTAAGGTAATTCTAACTCAATTAGAATATTAAATTACCCAGGCCATAATCAGGGTTTCCTCAAGTGGCCAAAAACATGGCCCACGACATTTCATTTTCAGTGTCTCTGGTTGGACTCAGAGCCTCAAGTATGATAGGCAAGTGCTCTACCACTGCACCTCAGGGTTCGACCTTAGGCAGTGTCAAAGCTGGTGAAGAGAGAGAGAGTGTGTGTGTAGCCTGCTCCAAAGTGAGATGTGGTGGGAGCTGTAGGGATTGTAGGACTGAGTGCTGCCCAGGGCCATGTAAATGAGGGATCAGATCAGTGACACACGCACGCATACACTCCCACGCACGCATACACTCCCACGCACGCCACGCACTCATTGTGGGGTAGCTTTTCCTTCTGGTTTGCCTACAGAATGCTTCTAGAAGCCAGAACCACACTGGGCGGGGAATTCTGGGAAACAGCATTCAGCTTGTTAAACAGACACAGCACAAAGCAACCACGGCGTGTGCAGTAAAGGTCGAGCTGGAAATGGAAAGAGACAATGCTCGCAGCTCACCACAGCTTGAGCTTGGCAAATTTCAACCGGTTGCTAGGGCTCTTCCTGGAGCCTCATTAACTTAATGGCAAATCCTTGTCACAATGTCAACAGAAGCTAGCTCCAACCTGTCTCTCCACTTTATCTGACCTACCCTCCTCTTCTCTGTCTTGTCCTCTCTTTTCTGCTTCTGTTTGTGAGTCTATCTCCTCACTGCCTCTCTCTCTTTCTGTGTCCCTTTCTCTGTCCCCCCACCACCACCTCTTGAGCCTTACACACATTCTGGTTCTGAGGATCTTGTGACAAAAATGTCCACCTGGGGCTGAGTATGAAGCTCGGTGCAAGGCTCTGGCTTCCACCCTCATACACAAAATATTTTAAGAAATGCTCACTCTGTGGGGCTTACAGCCGGCAGAGCAGACAAAGTAAAGAAACTTGTTCTGTGGCGGCCCCTTGTAAGCACCCTGGAGAAAAGTGAACCGGAAAAGTGACATTACACGACTGGAAGATGGAATGTCGTACTGGTGAATCCCTGTAGTTTTAGCCCTAAGGAGATCAAAGCCAGCTTGGGCTACAAGAGATGGGGTTTCAAAAAAAAAAAAAAAAAAAGACAGAGTGGGAGGGCGAGTAAACAGAGACCATTTTGTGGGTGATCTGACTCGAGGTCAAGCAGATCTCCGCTGAAGCGAAGGAGAGCCCCTTGATTGTGTGGAACACAGTGTCCTAGGCTGCCGCCAAACAGAGAGACTTAATGGCCACCAAGGGATGCAAGACAAGGCTGGGAAGAGCTTGCTTTGTTCCTCCAGGGTACAAACAAAAAGACCAGAGCGGCCTGGGGAGCTCAGTGAGCTATGGCCGGTGGTGGGCGAGAGGTCGACCGGCCGAGTGGGTGGGAGCAGCTGCGGCCCGCTGAAGCCCTTATCTTTTTACTCTGAGGGCAGCAGGGCAAAATTGCACAATGGTATTTTCTCCACAGGAGTTTCTTGTGTTGAGACAGACCGAAGAAGGACAAGATGAAACTAAAAGGGGCCAGTGAAAGAAGCCTAGTAATCTCAGCCAGCCACCCCCCCTCCCCTCTGCTCGGAGCCCGAGGGAGCTTTTGCTAAGTCTTCTCTGCCGGTCCTGCCTGTACAGTTTGATTTTTTTTTTTTTTTTTTTTTTGCTGCAGAACTGCAGCCACCTGAATTCTCTCTCCCTACTCCACGTTCCTTTTTTCTTCTTCTCAGTTCGACTAAATTGACACTGTAATTTCATTTTACATTTAAAAAACCTTGATGGCATAATTTTAGGTGCTAAAAATAAAGTTAAGCTTCCAACTTCAAGACAATAGCAAAAGAGGAAAGGGTGTATATTCTTTGATGTAGATTTTATTTTAATTAAAAAAAAAATTGGTGTTTTGAGACAGTCTCTCTATTTATCCCCGGCTGGCCTGAAAGTTGCTATGTAGATGAGGCTGGCCTTGAAGTTTTTTTTTTTTTTTTTTTTTTTGATTTAGTTATTTTTCTGAGACAGGGTTTCTCTGTATAGTCCCAGCTGTCCTGGAACTCACTCTTGTAGACCAGGCTGGCCTCGAACTCAGAAATCTGCCTGCCTCTGCCTCTCAAGTGCTGGGATTAAAGGCATGCACCACCACTGCCCGGCTCAGTGGTCGATTCTCTTCTTCCACCATGTGGGCTCTGGAAATCTAACTCTGATTAACAGACCTGGCAATAAATGCCTTCTTTCCCTCATTGAGCCCTCTGGCTGGTGCATGCTGCATTATTTTTATTTATTGCCTTACCAAGTAGCTCACTGAAATTATCAGCTAAATCAAAAATTATATCAGCTAAAATATATCAATCAGAACCTAAAGAAATAAAATGTAAGCAAATACATATTTTAAAACTTCGATAACATAATTATATTTTTGAAAGCTTTCCTCCCAAACCTGGTAAGAGATGGCAGGTGAATTGCTTTTGTGGTTTTATTTGTTTTGAAGTGCCAGGAGTTAGACTGAGTTGTTCTGCCACTACGGCACCAGCGTCCCCCTACGCTTTCAATTTTGAGAGTCTGGCTAAGACACTGAGGATTGCTTTGAGTTTAAGGTCCTCCTGCCTCAAGCTCCAGAGAAGCTGAAAAAACAGGCCTGTGCTACTGGGCTAGGCCTGCTTGTACCTTAGCTGCTCTTCACCTTGTTCGTATTGTTGCTGTGTCGGGGAGTCTCTCTCACTGGACTTGAACTCACGGATCCGCCAAGAGTGGTTGACCACTGAGCTCCAGAGGTTCACTGTGTCCCCAGTGCTGCACTCCAGCCCTTTTATGTGGGTGTTGAGAATCCAGATTCAGACCCGTATGTTTGTGCAGCAAACACTTTACCAGCTGAGCCATCTCCCCAGCCAATGCATATATATGTGCATATATAAAATATTTTTTTGAGACAGAGTATCTATATGTAGCCTCAGCTGTCCTGGAACTTGCTCTAGAGACCAAGCTGACCTCAAACTCACAGATTTCTGCCTGCCTCTGCCTCTGGGGGGCTGGGATTAAAGGTGTGCACCACCACTGCCTGGTGCTTATGTGTTTTTAAAAGGGGAAACGTTAACGTCTCTCCACGAAGGATTAGACCAGCAGTTCTCAACCTGTGGGTTGTGATCCCTTTGGCAAATAATATTAGTCAAATTTCAGTTAAGAAGTAGCAATGAAAATAAGTTTGTGGTTGGGGTTGGTGCAACATGATGAACTGTGTCAAAGAGCCACAGCATTCAGAAGGTTGAAGAGACTATGGATTAGACTATGCTAAGCATAGTAATTTTAGCAGAAACCTGGAAAAAACAGATATTATTTTAACCAAATGCTCAAAAGCTAGGCACGGTAGTACATACCTGTCATCCAGGCACTAGGGAGTTTGAGTTTCAGACAAACTTTGAGTTTCAGACAAGCCTGGACTTCATAATACAACCTTGTCTCCAAAAAATAAAAACAACTCCTGAAGTGATAAATTAATAGGTCAACAAGCCGGGTGGTGGTGGTGCACGCCTGTAATCCCAGCACTCTGGGAGGCAGAGGCAGGCAGATTTCTGAGTTCGAGGCCAGCCTGGTCTACAGAGTGAGTTTCAGGACAGCCAGGGCTATACAGAGAACCCCTGTCTTGGAAAAAAAAAACAAATAACAAAAATAGGTCAAACTAACTTCATGAAACTTTTGATGTCACACCCCAAGAACAATACACCATTTGTGTGTCTTCCCAAGAAAATGTCCTATGGACTCTTGTACTCGGTCCTGGAATAAAAATGATTCTAAAAAAGATTTTGTTGGTCTAGGTGGGAAAATTTAAATATGAAGCCTGGTAGAGGCTTGCCTAACATGTACAAGGCCTGGGTTTAACCCCCAGCAACACACACACACACACACACACACACACACACACACACACACATAATCCTAGTACTTGAGATGTTAAAGGAGGAACTCTTGAGGATGAGGATAAACTACAGAGACCCTGTCTCCACTCCCCACCCCCCAAAAAAACCTTTAAAAAATGTGGTTATCATTTCAGATTTCTACATGAAAGGAATGGAATTTGGAATCACTGTTTATAACAGATAGGTATCTCCTGTGCTTTCAAAACAAGGACTAGGGTTATCGAAGTCATCATTCTAAAACAACGGATGAAGCCAAATCATTAACTTTCTGATTGCTTTGAACTCAGTTTCCATTTGCATCTTAAGCCCACGAGTTCTGTTGGAGTGGGCAGTAATAATTTACAGACAGATAGGAGTTCAAATGACTAACCAACCTGTTTGTCTTTAGTTGCTTGAACAGACAGAAATGTCCAAGGAAAAATGACTTTGTGTGGCTTGTAAATAGCATACTATTAATCAGTAAAGCACAGCTATGCCCTTTCTGTGTTTTTACAGCTTAAGGTTTCTGATCCGATGCTCTTCCATTGACTTTAAGATTTATTTATTTATTTTATATGAGTACACTGTAGCTGTCTTTAGACACTCCAGAAGAGAGCATCAGATTTCAGTACGGATAGTTATGAGCCACCATGTGGTTGCTGGGATTTGAACTCAGGACATTCAGAAGAGTAGTCAGTGCTCTTAACCACTGAGTCATCTCTCCAGCCCGCATTTTTTTTTAAAGATTTATTTATTATTATATGTAAGTACACTGTATCTATCTTCAGACACACCAGGAGGGGGCGTCAGATCTCATTAAGGATGGCTGTGAGCCACCATGTGGTTGCTGGGATTTGAACTCAGGACCTTCAGAAGAGCAGTCAGTGCTCTTAACCACTGAGCCATCTCACCAGCCCCTTCCATTGACTTTAAACTTTGGAATCATCTGGGGGAATCTTTCCAAGTGCTGATGCTTAGGTCATTCTCCCTGGATTTTGACTTAAATGCTCTGCACCCCAGTCTGAGACCCTGAAAAAAAGCATTCTAGATGATTCTAACATGTGGTCGAGATCCTCCGGACTTTCTTGCTTTTATTTGGCTAAGTGTAGTGACAACAACCTCCTCTTTCCCTTCCTCATCCTCCCCCCCCCCATTCATCTTATTCTTCCTGTTTTGTTTTTAGATAGAGTTGTATTTGGTAGGCTAGACTGGCCTCAAACTCATCATATAGCCTATCTAGCCTTAAACCAGAGTGATCCTATTGCATTAACCTCCTATTTTCTAGACTTACAGCTACACATTACCAAATGTGGGGACTAGAGAAGTGGCTCAGTTGTTAAGAGCACTGGATGCTCTTCTAGAGGACCCAGTTTCCAATCCCAGAACTCTCACTGTAACTTGTAGCCATCTGTAATTCCAGTTCCAGGGGATCTGAGCCCTCTTCTGGCCTCCTCAGGCACCAGGTATGCACACGGCACACTTACATACACGTAGGCAAAAACACACACACATACTTTTTTGGGGCGGTGGGGAGACAGGGTCTGACTGTGTAGCCTTGGGTGGCCTGAACTCACTGTGTAGTTAATCACCTGCCTCTGACTCCCAAGTGCTGGGATTAAAGGTATGAGCCATCACATACATTTTGAAAATGTGTATCTCTCTGAGTGTTTGTGTTTGTGCATGTGGGTTCAGATGCCAGCACTGGCATATACGTAGGCTGGAGGCACCACAGAGACTGGAGGTACTGAATGCCACAGAGGCTGGAATTACATCTTAAGACTGGAGTTTGGAATGTCTGGAGTTTGTGAGCTGTCTAAAGTGGTTGCTGGACACTGAACTCAGGCCTTAGGCAAGGAGAGTGTGCATTTGTAGCCCCTGAGTCATCTCTGCAGCCCCTCACAGTAACATTTTAAGAGATGCCACAGATAGAGATGACTCAGCCTGGGTAGGCAGAATCTTGAAAAGGCAACATAAATCATACCCACTTTTACAGATTTTTTTAAAAAATGGTTTTCTGAGACAGGATTTCTTAGTGTAGCCCTGGCTGTCCTGGAACTCACTCTGTAGACCTGGCTGGCCTCGAACTCAGAAATCCGCCTGTCTCTGCCCCCCAAGTGCTGGGATTAAAGGTGTGTGCCACCA
The DNA here is from genome assembly GCF_947179515.1 of Apodemus sylvaticus. NCBI lineage: Eukaryota > Metazoa > Chordata > Mammalia > Rodentia > Muridae > Apodemus > Apodemus sylvaticus. The sequence goes on from NC_067495.1 coordinate 29,150,199, forward strand.
CTCCCCAGCATACAGATTTTTTTTACCTTCATTAAAATTTGTGTGTGTGTGTTCATATCACCTCCCCAATTCAACTACAGGCTCCTGGACCACAGGATTCACGGCAAAATGGTTGGATGTTATTTTGTAAAGTGAGATAAAAGGAGCCTTCCTCCCAGTGAGGCTTCTGAGCTCTTTCTTCAAAGCATCTTTTAGATTTTTCTACCACCCCACCTGTGGTAATTGTTCAAATATGAAGTGAAGAAATGATGAAAAATGTTCAGGATCCAGTATGTTCTTACCCAATAAAACCATATGCATAGATAAAAGCTTTGGATCTCTGGCATACGACTATACTACAGGTGAATATTTTTCTTTGTAGTGTGTTACATATTAGATATTGAGAATAGAACTTAAAAACAGCTAAATAGGACTGGGGAGAGAGATGGCTCAGCGGTTAAGAGCACTGACTTCTCTTCCGAAAGTCCTGAATTCAAATCCCAGCAATCACATGATGGCTCACAACCATCTGTAATGAGATCCGATGCCCTCTTCTGGGGTGTCTGAAGACCGCTACAGTGTACTCATATATAATAAATAAATGAATCTTAAAAAAACAAAACAAAAAAAAAACCCCACCTAAGTATACTTTAATCAGACACAGCAGAAGAGGGCATTGGATCTCATTACAGATGGTTATGAGCCACCATGTGGTTGCTGAGAATTGAACTCAGGACCTCTGGAAGAACAGTCAGTGCTCTTAGCCACTGAGCCATCTCTCCAGCCCAACTAGTTTTTGATTTTCCCCCCTAAAAGCTGGTAAGCAGTATTCTAGAGCCTGTTCCTATAATCCTAGCACTTGGGAGGTTAGAGGCAAGAGAATTAAGGTCATACCTCATTGCTTAATGAGTTGTAGGCCAGCTTGGGCTACATGAGAGCCTGTCTCAGAAAACGAAACCTAGGGGCTGGAGAGATGGCTCAACAGGTAAGAGCTCTCACTGCTCTTCCAGAACCCAAATCAGGTGGTTTACATTTACCAACCACCTGATTGCCACCAGTGAACAATTGAAGTTCTGGGAAATATGATGCCATCTTCCAGCCTGTGGGTACCTGCACACGCACAAGCTCACATACATGTGCACACACGCAAGAAAATAAAACCTGGTACGTACAGAGAAGGACCATTAAACTAGATTTATCCAGGCCATTGCCATTTGGTCTTCCTCCTCTATCTCTTCTTCCTCCTCCTCTTCCTTCTCCTTAATCGAACTCAGAGACTCACCTGACTCTGCCTCCCAAGTGTTGGTTTAAAGGTGTGAACTACAACCAGCTGGCTTATCCAGATTTTCTTGTTTTGTTTTGTTTTGTTTTTTGAGATAGGGTTTCTCTGTGTAGCCCTGGCTGTCCTGGAACTCACTCTGTAGACCAGGTTGTCCTCGAATTCAGAAATCTGCCTGCCTCTGCCTCCCAAATGCTGGCCACCACTGCCTGGCCCAGATTTTTCTTTTCTTTTCTTTCTTTCTTTCTTTTTAAAGATTTATTTACTTATTATATGTGAGTACACTGTAGCTGTCTTCAGACACTCCAGAAGAGGGCATCAGATCTCATTACAGATGGTTGTGAGCCACCATGTGGTTGCTGGGATTTGAACTCAGGACCTTCAGAAGAACAGTCAGTGTTCTGATCCGCTGAGGCATCTCTCCAGCCCCCAGATTTTAATACCACATTTGTCTAACAATTCGGTTGGTAGGCATTTTAGTTTTTTTAAGCTTAGAGTGATCATGAGTAATGACACTATGGTTATATTTTTTTAATTTTCTAAAAAAAAATATTTACTTATTCACTTTACATCCTACTATCAGTCCCCCTTCTCCTCCCAGTCTTCCCTCAGGAAGATCCTCCCCATTCCCTCTCCCCTCCTCCTTTGAGAAGGGGGAGCCCCCCTGCACATTAAATCACCGCAAGCCTAGGCAACTCCTCTCCCACTGAGCCAGAGAAAGTGACCCAGTTAGGGGAACTGGATCCACAGGCAGGCAACAGAGTCAGGGACAGCCCCCCTCCCCCTGCCCCGCCCAGTCGTTAGGGGACCCACATATAGAGCAAGCTGCAGAACAGCTAAGTGTGAGCGGCGAGGCTGATCGGGGAGGCCGAGGGCCAGCCTGTGTGTGTTCTTTGGTTGGTGGTTCAGTGTACGAGAGCCCCCAAAGGTCTAGGTTAGTTGACTCTGATGATCTTCCTGTGGAGTCCATGACCTCTTCCTGGCCCTCGATCCTTTACTTAACTGTTCCACAGGACTCCCTGAGCTCCATCTAGTGTCAGGGTGTGGGTCTCTGCATGTTTTTCCATTGGCTTCTGGGCGGGGCCTCTCAGAGGACAGTTATGGCATTTTATTTTATTTTTTTATTTTTATTTTTATTTTTTTTGTTTTTTGGATTTGGTTTTTTCCGAGACAGGGTTTCTCTGTGTAGCCCTGGCTGTCCTGGAACTCACTCTGTAGACCAGGTTGGCCTCAAACTCAGATATCCACCTGCCTCTTGCCTCCCAGAGTTCTGGGATTACAGGCGTGTGCCACCACCACCCGGCTGTCATTTTATTTTAATAAAGCCCCGTATGGCCGTATTTTATTTCCCCTACCTAGAAGTGGAATTACTAGGTCAAATGGCACATTTTGGTTTAATTTTTGACACAGGTTTTGGTCTGTAGCCCAGGCAGTCTTTGAGTTTATGATTCCTTCGTTTGCATTATATTTCCAATAATCTCATTACCATTTGTTATAGAAGATATGCTTTGTCAACTTTTTGGTGTTGGCAGCGTTGTCAAAAATTAACTGGCCTTGGGGCTGGGAAGATGGTTTAGCAGTTACAGACACTTGCTGCTCTCCCAGAGGATGGGGGTTTGAGTCCCAGCACTCACATGGTGGCTCCCAATCATTTGTAACTCCATTCCTGGGGATCTGATGCCGCCATCTTCTGGCTTCTATGGGCACTGCAATACTACGTTTGCACTGACTTACATTCAGGTAAACACATATAATAGACAAGTAAACAAGATCCATAAAAACAGTTGGCCACAAGATAAGTGGTCTTAATTTTGTTCCATTGTTTTTTGTATATGTTAATATACCAGTACTCTACTGTCTAGGTTTACTGAAGATTTAAGTAAAATTAAAACTTATTAACATACCTCACAGTGCCTAGTTCTTCAGCCTTATTTTCCAGGTCCTTCATCTTTGCTCTTCCAGATCTTGCTAAACTGGCCTCTCGATTTCTCTTACTATCTGTGCTCCCTCCCAGAAAATGAGTTTTTTTTCATGAGCCCTTACTTTTTCCTCACTTAAAAAGATATATGTGTATACTTATGGATTTCTATGTACCTTTCTATGTGTATCTTCAGTCGGAGAGTTCTTTGGGTATGTCATCTGCCTTACTGTGCCACATATCTCATTAGAAGCTCTCATAGGGTACATGGTTAAGCGACTGTTGAGGTAACATCAGGCTTCTCCTCCTGATGGTGAGCTCCAGAAAAGAAAGGCTCTAATTTTGGTCACTATTGCCTCCCATCTTCCTGACTAGATCAATGTAAGAACACACTAAACAAATGGACAAATTAATGGTTTGACAAACTAGGCCTACTCTGCCTGGATAATCCAGGTTGAGGCCACAGGATGTGCCTTGAGTGTTTTGATGCTGAGATGATTAAAATTTGACTGTAGGGATTCATATCTACATTCATAAATAACATCTGTTGATATTTGATATTTTTTCAAGTCTGTATTAGCTATGGGTCTAATAAGGCAGAAACCACATTAGTCATATAATTTTGTAAGTTATTTATTGTTTATTTAATGTGTGTGTGTGTGTGTGTGTGCAAGCATGTGCCACAGTACATATATGGAGATCAGAGAATAGAGTTGTGGCTGGGCGGTGGTGGCACACTCCTGTAATCCCAGCACTTGGGAGGCAGAGGCAGGAGGATTTCTGAGTTCGAGGCCAGCCTGGTCTACAGAGTGAGTTCCAGGACAGTCAGGGCTACACAGAGAAACCCTGTCTCGAAAAACCAAATCCAACCCCCCCCCCCCAAAAAGGGTCATGGATTAAGTTCTTTCTTCCTACCTTTTCTACCCTTTTTTGATTGCTCTTGATTTTTTTTTTTGGTTTTCTTTTTTTTTGTTTTCTTTTTTTGTTTCCCAGACAGGGTCTCTCTGTGTAGCCCTGGCTGTCCAGGAACCTATTTTGTAGACCAGGTCGGCCTCGAACTCAGAAATCCGACTGCCCCTGCCTCCCAGAGTCCTGGGATTACAGGCGTGTGCCACCACTGCCTGACTAACCTTGATTGTTATAGAATTTACTCTGTAGGCTAGGCTGGACTCTCCTGAGTGGTGGGAAAAAAGAGGTTCCCCATCATGCCTGCCTATTTCTGCCTTTATTCTACAGGATTCAGGAGCAAAATCACATTCTCAGTTTTGGCAGCAAGCTCCTTTACTCGCAGAGCCATTTTGCCCATCCAGGCACATATCATTGAATGTAGATTTTTAAGGATAATAGGTAAAATGATAATTCTAAGGTGTCATTGTTGAGTGAATAGGAGCAAGATTCTAGAATTATTAAAGCTTAGAAACTTAGGAGTAGAGGCTTTTGAACTCCACCCTCAGGGATGCATGCTCTCCCTGAAAGGAAGGAACCACTTAGACCAAGGTAGAGAAAGCAGGTCAGAAGCAAGTCTCCAGGTTTATAGTATCCCTCTAGCGCCCTCTCCTGGAAGAGCATAGTGATGCGTAGTCACAAAACATTCCCCAGAGGTCATCTGTCAGAGAACACAGGCCTGGAGCTGGGAGAAAATGTCATAAAAAATAAGGTAATCTTTCTACATTTATCACAGGTTACTACAGTTTATGTGATCCAAGCTCCCGTTTTTTATTATCTCTGTAGTTTTAGATGACGTTCCCTTCACTTTATTTCTGAAGATCAAACTTGGGTGCTGTGCATATTGAGCAGGTTTTCTGCCACTGGGTTGTATCTCCAACTCCTCTCCCCGTTTTGGAGTCAAGGTCCTATTTAGCTGAGGCTGGTTTTGAGCTCACTAGGTAGCCAATGATGATTTGAACAGTTGAACCATCTGCCTCTGCCTTTTGAGTCCTGGTCTTACATGCATGTGTCCTTATGTCAATCTATTTTTAGAGGGTTGATTTCCTTTTAAAATATGCACTGTTTTTACTTTTTTTCTTTTTTCTTTTTTTGTTTTTTGTTTTTTTGTTTTTGTTTTTTGTTTTTTGTTTTTTGGTTTTTTTTTGACACAGGGTTTTTCTGTATAGCCAGCCCTGGCTGTCCTGGAACTCACTCTGTAGACCAGGCTGGCCTGGTCTCAGAAATCTGCCTGCCTCTGCCTCCCAAGTGCTGGGATTACAGGCATGCACCACCACTGCCCGGCTTACCTTTTTTCTTTTCTAAAATTTATTTTTTTAACCACAAATTTGGAACTTATTTTATTGATTTCATTTTTGAGAAAAGGTCTCACTATTTATACCAATGCAGGCTTCTGCTTCCCAAGCATTAGCATTGAAGGTGTGTGCCACCACAATTGGCATGCTTTGCTATTTATTGTATCAGCAAGTTAAAGAGCTTGCCCCCTATGTCGTCAGTGTTTTACAAATTATTTTTGTTCCTAGGCAGTTTTATACATCCATATAATGGATTTCAGTTCCTTTATTTCATACTGCCTCATTTCACCTCCACTCTTTCTCCCACTGAAACCCTTCTTCCTCCAATTTTCATCTCTCTGTCTGTCTCTGTCTCTGTAGGCCATTGACTTTAAATGGGGATGCTATCAGAAACATGACTGAGAGGATATTTCCTGGAGCAGGGGCAACTTAGCAGAGGCTCATTCAATGACGCAAGTGCCCTGCCCCAAGTCACCATTAATTTGGAGTTGTTTTTGTTTTTGTTTTGACACAGGGCTCCTCTGTGTAGCTCCTGCTGTCCTGGAACTCATTCTGTAGACCAGGCTGACCTCGAACTCAGAGATCTGCTTGCATCTGCCTGCCAAGTACTGGGATTAAAGGCATATGCTGCCACCACTGCCTGGATGCATTTTCTTTTTCTCCCCTCGTCTTCTGCCATCCAATCTAGGACTGAGTCCTTAGTACTTACACAGAAACATCACCTTGAACCTTACTCAGTTGTCTTTATCCGTGTATGGGGCAATGCCAATCAACAAATTGCTTAGCTAAAACATTGGAGATGTTATTGACTCTACTGTTTACATTGTACCCGTAGGGGGTTTCTCTTTAAAAAGTTCTATTTAGGGCTGGAGAAATGGCTCAGCAGTTAAGAGCACTGACTGCTCTTTCAGAGGTTCTGAGTTCAAATCCCAGCAACCACATGGTGGCTCACAACCATCTCTAATGAGATCTGATGCTCTCTTCTGGTGTGTCTGAAGACAGCTATATTGTACTTATATTTAATAAAAAACAAATCTTTAAAAAATGTTATTTTTTGCCGGGCAGTGGTGGCGCACGCCTGTAATCCCAGCACTTTGGGAAGCAGAGGCAGGTGGATTTCTGAGTTCAAGGCCAGCATGGTCTACAGAGTGAGTTCCAGGACAGCTAGGGCTACACAGAGAAATCCTGTCTCAGAAACAAACAAACAAACAAACAAACAAACAAACAAAACAAATCCAAAAAGCCAAAAAAAAGTTATTTTTTGAGATCAGATATTGTGAATCTAATCTTGTTAGCAATCATCCAGTTATAAGTATGTGTTTCATCTAATACCTTCAGTGCAGTTGCTATAAATTTAAATTACAACTGGCAGTACAGTATCCTTTCTTTTTAGGACACCTGCACCTATCTTTTTACCATTTTCATACAGGGATAATGATTATTTTTACTATTAAAAAGCAAATAAATCTGATTATGGTGTCATATGCTTGTAATTCTTCACTTGGGAAGTAGAGGCAAGATGATCAGTCCAAGGTCATCTTTGGTTCGAGGCCAGTCTGGCACACATGGCTCCCTGTATCAAAAACAAAACAAAACAAAACAAAAAAAAAAACAAAGCATCAAGGAAAAAAAAAACACCCAAACCAAACCCAAACCAAACCAAACCAAACCAAACCAAACCAAACCAAACCAAACCAAACCAAACCAAACCAAACCAAACCAAATGGAAACAGTGAGCTAGGCCTGGTGACCCAAATCTATAATCCAAGTACTTTGAAGGCAGAGGCAGGAGAATTACTAAAAGTTCAAGGCCAGCCTGATCTACACAGTTAGTCAGGGCCTGCCAGGGACCTGGGAAGGAAGGAGAATGGGGGGATGGGGGATTCAGGGGAAAGGACAGGAGAGATGTGAGTCTATCTGTGAAATGCGCCTTAAGATCTCCAGATTCTGTCCACTTCCGCCTTTTTCTTTTGTTTTTCAGTTCTAGGGCTAAGAGCCTGGACTGCACTCATGCTTGGGAAGTGCTCTATTGCTGAGTTCCATCCTCAGTTCTTTCCATCTTCATCATCTCTAGCCTAGTCCCGACTACCATTATCTTTTGACTGAGCAGAATTCTATCTTTCCAGAATCATTGTCCTTGATCCTTCTAATCTACTCTCTGCAAAGCACCAAGGAACGTTTGAGGAGTTCTCTTCCCTCTTCTGCTGTCAATGCTCTCCTCTTCATAGTGAAGAAAATGCAAATTCTTGAGTGGAGTCTCTAGGGCAGCACGTGATTGAGCACCTCCTTGCATGTCAGGTACACTTCATGCTGAATTTCTCCTTGCTTCAGAACCAAGAACATTTTGGTCTTTTGAGGTCACTGAACTTGCCAATTATTTGTTCTATTTCAGGAACTATGAATTGATTTTTCTTTTTCAGCTTCTCTGTAGCCTTAACCCTTCATTCTTTTCCCTTAAGTATCAGCTTAAACATCACTTTCCTAGTTAGACCTTGATCAACACTCAATCTAAGTTGCCATTCCTTCCTATTACTTTCTAGTCCAACACAACCCTCTGCTTTCTTTCAGATACTGACCAAGTTGGGAAGAATTTCTCTTTGTTAATGTTTATTCTTGACAGTATCCTTTGATAGAATGTGCCTAATACTAGCAAAATTTGGGCCTTCTTTACAATCTGGTACCCTTGGTGCCTATTCTATAGCAGATAGTAAAGATTTAGGGAATGAAAAAGAAAAGAAAAGAATCCCCCCACCCTGTCTTAGTTAGGGTTTCATTGCTGTGAAGAGACACCATAACCAAGGCAACTCTTTCCCCCCCCCCCCCCCCCCACCGAGACAGGGTTTCTCTGTGTAGCCCTGGCTGTCCTGGAACTCACTCTGTAGACCAGGCTGGCCTCGAACTCAGAAATCCGCCTGCCTCTGCCTTCCTCCCAAGTGCTGGGATTAAAGGTATGCACTACCACCACCCGGCTCCAAGGCAACTTTTATAAAGGAAAGCATTTCATTGGGGGCTGCCTTACAGTCTTAGAGGTTCAGGCCACTTTTATCATGGTGGGAAGCATGGCAGTGTCCAGGCAGGCGTGGTGCTGGAGAAGGAACTGAGAGTTCTACCTCTTGAAGAAGGAGACTATCTTTCACACTGGGTGTGGCTTGAACATAGGAGACCTCAAAGCCTACCCCCACAGTGATACACTTCTTCCGAGGCCACACCTACTCCAACAAGGCCACACCTCCTAATAGTGTCACGTCTTTTGGGTCAAATATTTAAGCACATGAGGCTGTGGGGTCCATTCCTATTCAAACCGCCACAGGGTGATAGCGGTAGAGATGGGAAATGGTTGTGTTAGAGAAATACCATATAAGAGAATCTTTTCAGCTGTGTGTAGTTGCTCATGACTGTAATCTCAGCACTTGGGAGGCTGAGGCAGGAGGATTGCCATGAGGTTGAGGCCAGTGTGGGTTATACAGTGAGTTCAGGCAGCCTGGACGACAGTGAGACTGTCTCAACCCCCCCACCTTCACTTTTAGATAACTTAGTGG